>NC_090266.1:503877173-504177798 GCF_040414725.1 Anabrus simplex
CACATATGGATATGCAGTCCATCAGAACAATATTAGTTGCGTTCATTTTCCTATGCTTACGTGTAAAAGAAAATGTACCTTAGTCTACAGCACACTAGGAATGTTTTTACGTAGTCTTACGGTATAATGTACTTAAGCTTCTTTTTTCTTTACATGTTAGCATACGAAAATGAACACAGCGAAAATTGTTCTGATGGACCACATATATCATATGTGGCTGGGAGCCGTGACTTGTCTTAAGGAAAATAAGGGATAAGAAGAGCATTGTGGAATATGACCATTTGCAAATACAGCAAAGAAATATTCTCAGTGATGAAAATGAACAAGTCCCAATATAGAGGTATACTCACAGATGATGTAACACCTATCAATCAATCAATCAATCAATCAATCAATCAATCAATCAATCAATCAATCAATCAATCAATCAATCAATCAATCAATCAATCAATCAATCAATCAATCAATCAATCAATCAATCAATCAATCAATCAATCAATCAATCAATCAATCAATCAATCAATCAATCAATCAATCAATCAATCAATCAATCAATCAATCAATCAATCAATCAATCAATCAATCAATCAATCAATCAATCAATCAATCAATCAATCAATCAATCAATCAATCAATCAATCAATCAATCAATCAATCACGACCGATCTGCATCTTCTAGGTAAATATGCCACAATTTTTAGTGAGAATAAACATATTTCTCCTTGAAGGATAGTGCAGTTTTTATGTATTTCAATAGGTCAAATTTCATTTTAGAATCGCCTATCCGTCAGTAACACAGATGTAGGATTGAATGGTTTAAATCAGAGCAGGTGCAATTGCACTCTAAAGTGCGTTCTATCGTGTCATGTCCTTAACGAAAACATAGAGAAAATCAGTAAAAAATATTGGGAAATCCACCAAATTCATTGTGGCTCATTCACTGACTCTTTACATTCCAAAATCCAGTTCCCTTCCTGGTACTAGCGAAAAGAAAACATATGTTGCTGGCTACGGAAACTCAAAATGTAGAGTAAAGTAAATGTACCCCAAATGCAGTGGGGACTCTCAACCGCGGGGTAAATCGTGTATGGAAAATACACAATGCTAATGAGAGGATATAGTAATAACATCGTAGCTTTGGTAAAACCGTGATGGCAAAAGGCACATATCTCATTCATAATATGTCAAAACATGAAATTTAATTAACAAAAGTTAGAAGTTCCAAAAGCTGAACACTGCACTGACGGAATACAAAAAACAACGCTGAATTGACCCAGACGCAATCAACGATGATTAGGAAACCGAAGATCAACATGCAAATGTCGGACATGACCAGTTTAAAACAAGATGCAACTAACACAAGAAAGGTTACATTAAATTGCTACAATCCAATTATCTAAAAACACCAATGCTAATTCTAGAGGTAATATTGTAGTATACATCTAAGATGTGCCCAATACTATAATTAAAATGGGTAATAATAATAATAATAATAATAATAATAATAATAATAATAATAATAATAATAATAATCACAATATCTAAAATGTTTAACCTATAAATGATCGACTATCCATATTACCCCTGCGCTGTACAAACGAAAGATAGACGTAAATTAACGTCCACGCCCCGACCAATGATCAAAACCAAAACGATTTCGAGAACACATATATATTTTTGGAACACCATCGATACCAAAATTGAAAAAAAATACAAAACACAATTTCGAGATCTTAATGAGTGATTCCAAGTCACAAATATGAGGGGAAAAGAAATAAAGGCATGTCATTGGTCGATATTCGGTTCACAATAGAACCGACAAGAATGGACAACTTCTTGTTAAATTATGTTCTAAACATAGCCGCCATAACACGTCTACCTTCTTTCGACACCTTTTCAGAAAACAAAGTACTTGGCGATGCCCAAACACAAAATTCCAACTAGACCATGCCACAATACCACGAAAGTAGTGTGCCGAAATGAACGCCACTCTCAAAACTGGGATGAACATTGATTCAGACCATTATGCCCCAGTAATTTAAGTTCAGACCCATCGCTTTAAACAGAAAAAATGAGCCAACATGGCATAACCAACTTCGACATAAGGAAAGTTAGAGAAGAAGAAGGAACGAATTCAATGAACTCGCTCAGCCAGTGGACATCGACTTTAAAACTACTAAAAGGCAGATGGTTCAAGCTGAAAAAGAAGTATCAGCGGCTAAAACACACAGAAACGTGCCATTGGAACGGTCAATAGGCCTTGACGGATCGTCTGGATACATGGAAAATGTACGACACGTTCAAAAGTGAGAAAGACTGGATCATCTACAAAATACAAAGGGCACAAACGGCGCAGATATTACGGAGTAAGGAACGCAAGTACGAAAATGAAGAAATGAACAAGATTAAGACTTTCTGCGAAATAGGTCTCGCGAAAATTACAGGAATTTTAAAAATAAGATACAGAGGTGCAAGAAGACTCTGAGGTCTTTGCCGAATTCTTCGATAAATATTTAAATAGTGAAAAACCACTTAACGCCACCATAACCAACAAATAAATACGCCAAAACCTGTCATCTTTTCTCCTGGATTGCGATGCGATCAAACGCCACGTAGGGAGACGAAAAACCTCAAGGTCTCTGATGAAGGTTCCCTGATAACAGAACTATGGAAATACGCCACGGAAGAAGCAATAGACGTCTTGCATAAGAGCCCCATTGATATATGAGAGAAAAAAACAATTACCGCAGGACTGGAAGGCAGATTTTATTAACCCTTTACATAAGGAAAGAAATATAAAAATGTAAATAACTCTCGCGGTATCTCATTACCCCCGGTAGCATACAGGATTCTATTGTTATCCATTCCAGAACGAATAGAACAGCAAGTTGAGTGCTAGTTTGGTGAAAACCAAGGAGGTATTCGGATATTCCGATCAGCAGCAGAGCAGATCCACAATCTTTAAACGACAATTAGATACCATATTTTGAGTGGCCAAACATACGTGTGTACATTTGCAGACTGCAGAAAGGCATAAGGTTCCATTGATAGCGATGTGTTGCTTCAAATAATAGCACAAATGGGAGTCGAAGGAAAACTACTAGCGGTAAAACGAGCAACCCTCATTAATAACATCTCCAAAGTAAAATTCCAAGGATGCTTCTCTGCACCTTTTGACATTATAACTGGTGTTATGCAGAGAGCTGGACTCTCACCACTCTTGTTCCACTGCGTACTGGAGAAAATACAGGAGTGGGTTTAAATACTATGAGATATAAATTTATTCAGAACTTTAAGGTTTGGGACGAAGAGAAACGGGGTGGAAATCGACTACTTAGATTTTGCAGATAATATAGCATTAATGACAAAAATGAACCTTTAAAAGAAGCAATTAATGTGTAGAAGATGTAGAAAAATAAACAGGCTGGCGGATATCATTTTGAAAAGACAGATGTAATGACTAAGATCAAAGAAAACATGACCCAACTGAACAACAATATGGAACCAAAACCGTGTGCATAAGTCTAATACATTGGCGAGTGGATCCAACCAAACGGAGTAGATACAGGGGCCTCAGCGGCCAGAGAAAAGAAATGTAGGTATATTTACAAACCACACGGAACATAGCAATAAAAGGTGCTTTTCGGTAAATCAAAATTCATCATTACCACAATGCCATCAAGCCGGTATCTCTCTGTGGAACAGAATGCCTTATCCACTTTCAGAAATGTGGGCTCGATAAGTAAGAGCAAAAAGAGAGAAAGATTTTCCGCAACATACTTGGCCCAAACTGCCAAATCGGGATCTACTTAAGAATATCCTGAGAAGTCAACTCTAATATAGAGACGATCCCACACACAACGTGCAATCGCATGGCTCGCCTTTAAGGTCACTTACGATGGATGGACGACACTCGGTGGAAAATTTTGACTCGAAACCAAAAACAATTCTGTGGTACGTTAACGTTAAGGAAGACAGGAAGAAAACTGCCCACTACCAGATGATGCGCACAATCGAAACCTCTCCAGAACAAGTATAGTGACATTTGGAACATTCCGGGATGAGAAATTGTCAAATGTTGAAGACTGGTCGGATAAACATCGTGATCAACACTGCGAGCTAATGAAAACCTACTGGATCAACAGAAAATCGAATAAATGCCAGAATATATAACGTATTATCGTACTCCCTTCTTGGCCGATTAACGAATAATTGATAAATAAATAAATTGATTAATACATAAATAAATAAATAAATAAAAATAAATAACTCAATTAATCAATCAATAAATCACCAACGATCTACATTTAGTGCGGTCGCCCGGATGGCAGATACCCTACCAATTGTTTACCACCGGACGAGTTGACCGTGCGGTTAGGAGCGCACAGCTGTGAGCTAGCATCCGGGAGATAGTGGGTTCGAATTCCACTGTCGGCAGCCCTGAAGATGGTTTTCCGTGGTTTCCCAGTTTTCACACCAGGAAAATGCTGGGGCTGTACCTTAATTAAGGCCACGGCCGCTTCTTTCCCATTCCTAGGTATTTCCTGTCCCACCGTCGCCATAAGACCTGTTAGTGTCGGTGCGACGTATAGCCACTAGCAGTCAATTGTTTACCTCATACTTCTTTATATATTTAACCTAGCTTTTTTTAAATAAGTTCAAGGAAATTTATCGAAGATTTCTCTCGATAATTTATTCCAACCCCACGCTCCTCGTCCTATAAATGAATATTTGCCCCAATCTGTCCTCTTGAATTCCTACTTAATCTTGATCTTTCAACTTTTAAAAGCTCCAATCAATCATCCATCAACTTACGTCATTCCACACCAACTCACCACTAACAGCTAGAAACATACCACATAGTCGAGCATCTCGTCTCCTTACTCCTTGAGGAGTGCTGCTTTCTTTTGAATTTTTCCAGTTCTCGTATCAGGTATTCCTCGTGAGGGTCCCGTACACTGGAGTCATACTCTAACTGCGGTCTTACCAGAGACTTACATGTCCTCTCCTTTACATCATTACTACAACCCCTAAATACTTTCATGACCATGTGAAGAGATCTGCAACCTTCCTTAAGTACCTCGTTGATATGATTACCCCAATGAAGATCATTGCATATGTTAACATATAGGTATTTCCAACGTTCCCCCTGAGGTTCTATCCCCTCATCAAGACAATAAGTAAAACTGAGAGGACGTTTCCTCTTGGTGAAACTTAAAACTTGAATTTCATTCCGTTTACCTTCATACCATTGTGTGCTGTCCGTCTTATTACATTGTTTATGTCCCCTGCAGTCCCTAATAATCCTGCAACTCATTTTACACTCTATAGAGTAAAACATCATTCACAAATATCCTTATCTGCGATTCCAGGTCTATACTCATATCTATATATATAAAGTAGCTTGTCCTGACTGACTGACTGACTGACTGACTGATTCATCATCGCCGAGCCAAAACTACTGGACATAAAGAAATGAAATTTTGGGGATATATTCATATTAAGATGTAGGTGCTCGCTAAGGGAGGGTTTTTGGATATTCCGTCGCGAAGGGGGTGAAAAGGGGGGGTGAAATTTTAAAATGAGTGTGTCTATATCTCAAAACTTTAAAAGTTTACAGATGTGAAAATTGGTATTTAGAATCTTCTTTAAAAATAAGGAAACACGTATTTTTTTGTTTTCAGGAAATCCCAATAGGAGGGGTGAAAAGGGTGAAAAAGTGGTTGAATGCCTTTAATCAGGATACCGGTACCTATATCTCAGAAACTGAAGATATTACAGACCTCAAAATTGGTACTTTTGATCTCTTTCAAAAATAAAGAAGCACGTATTTTTTTGTTTTTTTTAAATCCAATTAATGGGAGGGTGAAAAGGGGGGTGAATTTTTAAAATGAGTGAATCTATATCTCCAAACTTTTAAAGTTTGCAGATGTAAAAATTGGTATTTAGAATCTTCATTAAAAATAAAGAAACACGTATTTTTTTTGTTATCGGAAAATCGCAATAGGAGGAGTGAAAAGGGGTGAAAAAGGGGTTGAATGCCTTTAATGGGGCTACTTATATCTCAGAAACTGAAGATATTATAGACCTGAAAATTGGTGTTTGGGATCTCCTTTAAAAATAAAGAAGCACGTATTTTTTTGTTTCTGGAAAACCCAATTAAGGGGGGTGAAAAGGGGGTAATATTTTAAAATGATTGTATCTATATCTCAAAACTTTTAAAAGTTATAGATGTAAAAATTGGTATTTAGAATCTCCATTAAAAATAAAGAAACACGTATATTTCGCTTTCGGAAAATCGTAATAGGAAGGGTGGTAAAGGTTGAAAAAGGGGTCGAATGCATTTCATGAGTCTACTTATATTTCACAACCTGAAGATATTACAGACCTGAAAATTGGTGTTTGGGATCTCCTTTTTAAAATAAAGAAACACGTATTTTTGTCTGTGGAAATTATAATTAATTGGGGGGGGGGGTTGAAAAGGGGGTGATTTTTTAAAATGAGTGTATCTATATCTCAAAACTTTTTAAGTTTATACATGTAAAAATTGGTGTTTAGAATCTCCTTTAAAAATAAAAAAACACGTATTCTTTTGTTTTCGGAAAATCCCAATAGGAAGGGTTTAAAAGGGTGAATAATGGGTTGAATGCCTTTCATGAGGCTACTTATATTTCAGAACCTGAATATATTACAGACCTGAAAATTGGTATTTTGGATCTACTTTAAAAGTAAAGAAACACGCATTTTTTCGTTTTTGGAAAATCCAAATATTGGGGGTGAAAAGAGGGGGTGAATTTTTTAAAATGAGTGTGTCTACATCTTAAAACTTTAAAATTTACAGATGTAAAAATTGGTAGTTAGAATCTCCTCTAAAAATAAAGGAGCACGTATTTTTTTTTTGTTTCCCGTAAATCCTAATAGGAGGGGTGTAAAAGGGTGAAAAATGGGTTGAACGCCTTTAATGAGGATACACATATCTCATAAACGAAAGATATTACAGAACTGATAATTTGCATATGGGATCTCCTTTAAAAATAAAGAAACACGTATGTTTTAGTTTTTGGAAAAGCCAATTAATGGCGGTTAAACAGGAGTGACAAATTGGGGTGAATTTTTTGAAGGACTATCTACAGAATATCTTGGAAACGTAAAATGTTACAGACGTAAAGAGTGGGTGTAAATCTCCTGTAAATGTAAAAAAATATAGGTGATTTGTTTTTGGAAACTCCACTTAAAGGGAACTCAAAAGGGGTGAAATTTTAAAATGAGAATTTTTACAGTATATCTAAAAAAACTTAGCATGTTACAGAAGAGAAAAATGGTATTTTTTTAATCTCTATTAAACATAAAGAAACGTGTACTTTTAGTTTTCGGAAATACCACTTGGTTGGAGGGAGGGGGGGGGGTAAAAGTGACTGAAAATGGTGATGAATTCTTTTAATTAGGCTACTAATATCTAAAAAATGAAGATGTTACAGACGTGAAATTTGATATTTGCAATCTGCTTTAAAAGTAAAGAAACACGTATTCTCGGAAAATCCAAAGAAGGGGGGGGGGTGAAAGAATTGAAAAATTAATTGACTTAATTGTATGAGAATACATACATCTAATAAAAACTAAAGTTGTTACAGACGTGAAAATTCGTATTTGGACCTCCTTTAAAAACAAAGAAGAACGCGTTTTGGTGGGGAAACCATCTTGGAGGGCGGGAGTGTAAAGGAGTTGAATTCCTTTCATGAGGACACATAAATCAAAAACTGAAGAAGTCAGAGTCGTGATAATTGGTATTTAGAAGATCGTTTACTATTAAAGAAACAAGTACTTTTTTGCGGGAAAATTCACTTAGGGGGGGGGGGGGGAAGGAGTGTGAAAGGAAGTGAAAGAAATTGAATTATTTTTATGGGGATATTTACATCTCAAAACCGAAGGTAATAGACGTGAACATTAGTGTCTGGAATCACCCTTAAACATAAAGAAACAAGCATTCTTTTAAATTTGTTGGTGGGGCGGGGGGGTTTAGCGGTAATTAAACTTAACGGCGGTGGGGGGTGGGGTGTAGAAGGAGGTGAGACCAATTGATTTTACTGTTATTAATGTACTTATCAGGATCCTCCGTTTCTCAGGCGGCAGCGCGCCGGCCTCTCACAGCTGGGTTCCGTGGTTCAAATCCCGGTCACTCCATGTGGCATTCGTGCTGGACAAAACGGAGGCGGGACAGGTTTTTCTCCGGATACTCCGGTTTTCCCTGTCATCAGCCATTCCAGCAACACATAATAATAATAATAATAATAATAATAATAATAATAATAATAATAATAATAATAATATTCCGGACCGTCGTCAAATGCGCGGACCGCGCTGGAAACGGCTCCTGGACGGGTAATGACTAAGAATGCAGTCCGGCCGCGGGTTCAGTGCCACCAAGGCACCCAATATGTCACCACGCCGGATCTCCTGAAGGATTTTATCCATATTAAAAATATTATAGGAAAAGATGGCAAAGATTTACGAACCCAACTGACCGGGAGGAATACCTGAGCCTAGCCCGGGAAGTACGAAATCGATTGCTGGAAAGGAAGATTTAAAACTGGGAGGAAACGTGCCGTAAAATCATAGAAAACCAGTCAGATCGGGAATTTTGGTGGATTCTCGCAGAAAACGAGTCAGATCGCGAATTTCGGCGGATTATATGTCTAAAACAATAAGCATTCAATTATAAATTTCAGTATAATACCGTAGCGAAGCACGGGTATCTTGCTAGTCATCTATATATATAAAGTAGCTTGTCCTGACTGACTGACTGACTGACTGACTGATTCATCATCGCCGAGCCAAAACTACTGGACATAAAGAAATGAAATTTTGGGCATAGATTCATATTATAATGTAGGTGCTCGCTAAGAGAGGATTTTTGGATATTCCGTCCCTAAGGGGGTGAAAAGGGGGGTGAAATTTTAAAATGAGTGTGTCTATATCTCAAAACTTTAAACGTTTATAGATGTGAAAATTGGTATTTAGAACCTTCTTTAAAAATAAGGAAACACGTATTTTTTGGTTTTCAGAAAATCCCAACAGGAGGGGTGAAAAAGGGTGAAAATGGGGGAAAATGGGATGAATGCCTTTAATAGGATACCGGTACTTATATATCAGAAACTGAAGATATTACAGACCTCAAAATTGGCACTTTTGATCTCCTTTAAAAATAAAGAAACACGTATTTTTTTTGTTTTTGGAAAATCCAATTAATGGGAGGGTGAAAAGGGGGTGAATTTTTAAAATGAGTGAATCTATATCTCGAAACTTTTGAAGTTTGCTGATGTAAAAAATGGTTTTTAGAATCTTCATTAAAAATAAAGAAACACGTATTTTTTTGTTTTCGGAAAATCGCAATAGGAGGAGTGAAAAGGGGTGAAAATGGGTTGAATGCCTTTAATGAGGCTACTTATATCTCAGAAACTGAAGATATTACAGACCTGAAAATTGGTGTTTGGATCTCCTTTAGAAATAAAGGAGCACTTAGTTTTTTGTTTCTGGAAAACCCAATTAAGGGGGGTGAAAAGGGGGGTAATATTTTAAAATGAGTGTATCTATATCTCAAAACTTTTAAAGGTTATAGATCTAAAAATTTGTATTTAGAATCTCCTTTAAGAATAAAGAAACACGTATTTTTTTGTTTTCGGAAAATCGCAATAGGAGGAGTGAAAAGGGGTGAAAAATGGGTTGAATGCCTTTAATGAGGCTACTTATATTTCAGAACCTGAAGATATTACAGACCTGAAAATTGGTGTTTGGGATCTCCTTTAAAAATAAAGAAACACGTATTTTATTTTTTTGTGGAAAATCCAATTAATGGGGGGGGGGGGTGGAAATGGGGTGATTTTTTAAAATGAGTGTATCTATATCTCAAAATTTTTAAAGTTTATAGATGTAAAAATTGGTATTTAGAATCTCCTTTAAAAATAAAGAAACATCTATTCTTTTGTTTTCGGAAAGTCCCAATAGGAAGGGTGTAAAAGGGTGAAAAATGGGTTGAATGCCTTTAATGAGGCTACTTATATTTCAGAACCTGAAGATATTACAGACCTGAAAATTGGTATTTTGGATCTACTTCAAAAGGGAAGAAACACGTATTTTTTCCTCTTTTGGAAAATCCAAATATTGGGAGGTGAAAAGGGGGGGGGGGTGAAATTTTTAAAATGAATGTGTCTACATCTTAAAACTTTAAAATTTACAGATGTAAAAATTGGTAGTTAGAATCTCCTCTAAAAATAAAGGAACACGTATTTTTTTGTTTCCTGTAAATCCTAATAGGAAGGGTGTAGAGGGGTGAAAAATGGGTTGAATGCCTTTAATGAGGATACACATATCTCAGAAACGAATGATATTACAGAACTGAAAATTTGTATATGGGATCTCCTTTAAGAATAAAGAAACACGTGTTTTTTGTTTTTGGAAAATCCAATTAATGGCGGTTAAACAGGAGTGACAAATTGGGGTGAATTTTTTTATAGACTATATCTACAGAATATCTTGGAAACGTAAAATGTTGCAGACGTAAAAAGTGGGTGTTTGGAATCTCCTGTAAATGTAAAGAAACATAGGTGATTTGTTTCTGGAAACTCCACTTAAGGGGAATTCAAAAGGGGTGAAATTTTAAAATGAGAATTTTCACAGTGTATCTAAAAAACTTAACATGTTACAGAAGTGAAAAATGGTATTTTTTATCTCTATTAAACATAAAGAAACGTGTATTTTTATTTTCGCAAATACCACTTGGGCGGTGGTGGTGGGGGTAAAAATGACTGAAAATGGTGTTGAATTTTTTAATTGGGCTACTGATATCACAAAAATGAAGATGTTACAGACGTGAAATTTTATATTTGCAATCTGCTTTAAAAGTAAAGAAACACGTATTCTCGGAAAATCCAATGAAGGGGGGGGGGGTGAAAGAATTGAAAAATTAATTGACTTAATTGTATGAGAATACATACATCTAATAAAAACTAAAGTTGTTACAGACGTGAAAATTCGTATTTGGATCTCCTTTAAAAAAAAGAAAAACGCGTTTTGGTGGGGAACCCATCTTGGAGGGCGGGAGTGTAAAGGAGTTGAATTCCTTTCATGAGGACACATAAATCAAAAACTGAAGAAGTTAGAGTCGAGATAATTGGTATTTAGAAGATCCTTTACTATTAAAGAAACAAGTACTTTTTCCGGGAAGGTTCACTTAGGGGGTGGGGAGAGTATTGTAAAATGAAGTGAAAAAAGTAAATTATTTTTATGGGGATACTTATATCTCAAAACTGAAGGTAATAGACGTGAACATTGGTGTTTGGAATCTCCCTTAAACATAAACAAACAAGCATTCTTTTAATTTCTTTTTCGGGGGTGGCGGTAAATAAACTTAACGGCGGTGGGGTGTAGAAGGAGGTGAGACCAATTGATTTTACTGTTATTAATGTACTTATAAGGATCCTCCGTTGCTCAGGCGTCAGCGCACCGGCCTCTCACAGCTGGGTTCCGTGGATGAAATCCCGGTCACTCCATGTGACATTCGTGCTGGACAAAACGGAGGCGGGACAGGTTTTTCTCCGGATACTCCGGTTTTCCCTGTCATCAGCCATTCCAGCAAGACATAATAGTAATAATAATAATAATAATAATAATAATAATAATAATAATAATAATAATAATAATAATAATAATAATAATAATATTCCGGACCGTCGTCAAATGTGCGGACCGCGCTGGAAACGGCTCCTGAACGGTTAATCACTAAGGATGCAGTCCGGCCGTGGGTTCAGTGCCGCCAAGGCACCCAATATGACACCACGCCGGATCTCCTGAAGGATTTTATCCATATTAAAAATGTTTATAGGAAAATATGGCAAAGATTTACGGACCCAACTGACCGGGAGGAATACCTGAGCCTAGCCCGGGAAGTACGAAATCGACTGCTGGAAAGGAAGATTGAAAAATGTGAGGAAACGTGCCGTAAAATAATAGAAAACCAGTCAGATCGGGAATTTTGGTGGATTCTCGCAGAAAACGAGTCAGATCGCGAATTTCGGCGGATTATATATCTAAAACAATAAGCATTCAATTATAAATCTCAGTATAATACCGTAGCGAAGCACGGGTATCTTGCTAGTTTATATATATAAGAAAACATGAAGATATAATAATACTGCCCTGCGGGACCCCTCCCTACTTTAATAATTTCAGGATCAGATAACGTTTCATGTATTCTAATCATCTGTGTTTTATTTTCTAGAATCGTGGCCACCCACTCAGCCACTGTTTTGTCCAGTCCAATTGCCCTCATTTTCGTCAGTTATCTTCCACGATCTACCCTGTCAAAAGCCTTGGAGAGCTCAATAGCGATACAGTCCATTTGACCTCCTGAATGTAAAATATCTGCTATGTCTTTCTGTAATCCTACAATTTGAGATTCACTGCAATAACATTTCCTAATCCCGAACTGCCTTCCATCAAACCAGTTAATGATTTCGCAAACGTGTCTAATATAATCCGAAGAATACTTTCCCAGAGTTTACCAACTACACATGTCAAACTGACTGGCCTGTAATGTTCCGCTTTATGTTTGTCACACTTTCCCTTGTACACCGAGGCTACTATTGCAACTTACCATTCACTTCGTATAGCTCCTTCATGCGAACAGTAGTCAAATAAATATTTCAAATATGGCACTATATCCCAACCCATAGTCCTTAATATATCCCCAGAAATCTTATCAACACCAGCTGCCTTTCTGGCTTTAAACTTTTGTATCTTTATACAAATGATATTATCATAGGTAAATTTCAGATCACCATTATTAGTCGCCTCCTCTTTCAGGACATTACCTTTATATCCAACTACCTTAACGTATTTCAGACCGAATATTTCTGCCTTCTCTGAGTCCTCGCACGTTGTGTCCTTTTCATGGTATGTGTGGCGGCGGTCCTCTTGTAGATACTTGCCTCGGCTGCTGAAAAGTAAATTTACTTACCACACGTAGAATATTTCCTCAGGGCTGGACCGTCCAAATGTTTCCTCGAACTACGGCAGACGGGGAATGCAAACAATTACTACGGATTCAGGCCGATAGCTAGTTATTCAGGTATAGTTTAGCATTTAAATCATCACACAAATTATTCTTAAATATATAAAGATGAGTGCACAGTGTTTCGTTCTTAATTCACTTCTCAGTAGCGAAAACGAACTAACTGGGATTATAACTACCGTAGGGCGGTTTAAATTTCCGATTTTGTGATTGGTAGAATAATGCCTACGGCCCTTATGACGTCGTACAGCAAGGAACAAACCACTCACTGTAACCTTCCGCTATTTTTCTTCTTCATCTCTCTTCTAGGTGTGACATCTCTTGTTCCGACATCCGCTTTCCTGTGGGAAGATTTCAACTGGGATGTCCCAAGTCGGCTCATTAGATTTTATTGCAGGCATTTACGGTTTTAGGTCTTAGCGAAACGTGACTATGAGCAAGTCTTGGAGATGTCCCTACCATGGGAGTTTTTTGTTGCTGTCTAGGGAAATGCCTTTATTTTTTTTTGCTATTTTGTTTTACGTCGCACCGACACAGATCTGTCTTATGGCGACGATGGCACAGGATAGGCCTAGGAAGTGGAAGGAAGCGGCCGTGGCCTTAATTAAGGTACAGCCCCAGCATTTGCCTGGTGTGAAAATGGGAAACCACGGAAAACCATCTTCAGGGCTGCCGACAGTGGGGCTCGAACCCACTATCTCCCGATTACTGGATACTGGCCGCACTTAAGCGACTGCAGCTAATGCCTTTATTGAATACGCTGTATGCCGTTTTCACTTTTCAACATAACTTGATTAATTTATCCATGAGCCTATTCGCCCTATGCGTACAATATACACTCCCCTTGATCATTAATGATCCCAGGAATGTCCTTTCTGGAACCAATTTCTGCCTTATATATATATATATATATATATATATATATATATATATATATATTCATGTCCTTCCATTGCACTCTAAAATTCACGTAGCTGCCAATTATGTTAACCGTAGCTGATGTTTTTGCCGAATTCAATTTCCTAGTAAGTTCTTTCCATCTCTCCTTACTCCCGAAACTATGTCTAACTCTATTCCTTTCTAATCTGCACTTCCTTTTTAATCTCTTTACTTCCCTCTTGTAATATAATGGGCCGTTATTATTCCTTACCAATTTTAAGGTACATATCTATTTTTACACTCCTCAACAATCGCTTTAAACCCATTCTATTGGTTGTTTTCATTTTTATTTACCATTTCCCATTGATCATAATTGCTTTTCAAACATTTATCCATTCAGCCTTTATCAGCAGTGTGGTGTTATCTAATAGTCCTACTTTTACAACATTCCTTTCTAACACATTTTTGAACTCTAACAAAGACAGCTTGCAACCATCTAACACTTCAGCTTCCCTATGGAGCTCATCTGGATTTATCAGCACCGCATCTAGAATATTTTTCCCTCTAGTTGGTTCCATCACTTTCTGATTCAGCTGTCCGTTCCATAATAATTAATTCACCATTTTTGGCCATGTTTTCTGTCACTCTGATTCCCTTCCCAATTATCATTTTGGCAAGTTCAGATCACCCGCTACAATAACTTTCTTCTCTGTATAGTTCCCCACAAAACTAACTACCTTATCAAATAATTCTGCATCAGCGTCACTTTTGCACACCTCAAAAACACCAAGTTACCTATTGTCTTTAGAGATATGTCTTACATTTAGCATTTCATGTTCCTTATCCTTAAATGTTTCGTAGCTTACAAATACTTCTTTCTCCAGTATATATACTCCCCCTCCTATCGTTCCTATCCTGTATCTACGATAAACACTCCAGTTCCGAGGGAAAACTTCCGCCTCCGTAATATCAGTTCTCAGCCATGATGCAATTACTATTATAATATCTGGTAAATGTATATCTATCAAATGACTTAATTATATTCCTTTCTTCACAATACTTATACAGATTAAAACTAACAATTTATTTCATCTTTATGTCCTCCTTAATAATAATGAATCCATGCGTCCCAGATTAAAACATCAAATTCACGTGGTCGAAGGGAATGTTATGAGAGGGATCACAGATCTATTAAAAAACTCAAGAAAAATATCGCAGTAATCAGAAGTCCCCGCAGTGGTACCGACATCCAGCAGTATATAGTACGCGTGTATCCCAAATCAACTATACCGAGTGAGTTGGCTGTTTGATTTGGTTCAGGTAGCTGTGAGATTGCATCTCGCAGCCTGAAAAATCGTTCTCAGTAGTTATCCATTTTCACATCAGACAAAATCTTGGGCTGTACGTTAATTAGCCAAAATTTTTGCTTCCTAGTCCCAGCCCGGCTCTATCCTATCGTCGCCATAAGACCTGTCTATATCGGTGCGACTTACAACGAATAGCAAAAACAATTAACATTCAGTTGCTCAATATCACATAGATCCCTATAATCATTATCAACATTGCTCATTTCAAGCAAACATGTCCATATAATAAACAACATAGATTTGGTATTCCATATAGAAAAATCCTAAATATCCCAAATCAAAAGCACGTCTAAATAATCTGTACATCATAGAAGCCTTGTAAGTCAAATATATTACAACGCTCGTAATTAACGTACTGTATTTACTATGAGTGTGAACTACCTATCTGCTAAAGATTGTATTATAACTATTATTAATAATCTTCAGTAGCCTCCCATAGTCGGTTATATTAAGGTAAATATTTTTGAAAGGAGTTAATCTACCATCTCGTATCACATAGAGAACGTGACCTTAAGTGAAATCATATGCTGAACATTTCAAACATAGTTCATGGAAATCAACTTGCATGAAAGTAAATTAGAGATTAACTTATATCGGCGATACGAGACTATTAAAGTCATCTGAAACTCGTAAATTCTCCAGTCTGTGAAAACAAATTCAGGTTTGTTCTTGATGAAACATCAAAAGATTCTATAATAATAATAATAATAATAATAATAATAATAATAATAATAATAATAATAATAATAATAATAATAATAATAATTGTAACGGAAGGTACCCCTTAAACCCGCGCATTTAAAAGAAGCGCCTTGAAGAACGTTATTTATCATACAAAACTTGAACCAGCTAGTGCAGTAAGTTGGGACATTGCTCAACAGATGTCACTACTAAAGTGATAGATTAATGTGATAGTTTAAGGTTGCCTAAACTGACCGGATTTCTTTTGCTTTTGGGTGTTTACCACAACTATTTCAAGAAGTTTTGGACTTTTCTCCATAGATGTCTCTATTAAGAAAACTAATGCCATGCACTTTTGTGCAAAGTGGACCAACTAGTAATTGAAAGAAATTTCGTGTTTATGGTTTTTCTGATCTGAATGGGCCTTCTTAGTTTTTGATATTTCAAGGTTTGCAACACTTCTTATTTATCCCGCCAACGTGGAGTTCTAACCAATCATAAATTTCATGTTTTTATTTTTCAGCCAATCATACGCTTCCTGTACCTATTATATCTGCCAATAAAAATGAGAGGGTGTGTCCGGTTTTAGTCCAGAGCCTTCTCGAACCCTCCTCTCGGGTATAAAAGCTGACGCCTCTTCGAATTAACTTGACTTACTGATCGTCGTCTTACTGAGTGTGTGTGTTAAGACAGGAGGCGGAGGCCTCATTCTTCGGCAGGCAGAACATAAGCTAAGGTAATGGCCAACAGTTTTTCCATCTAAGTAGTTATCTCCGCAAGCTGACCCGAGGGGATGTTCCAGTTTTTAACTATGTAACAGTCAATTCCTAGAATGTAAACTTTATCTTTCTCGTGTAAAGTTTCATTAAGTCCTAAGGACTTGAACTGTAACTCGGGAATAGAGAGTGTGCGGTACCCTCTTGAATTACCCTTCAATTAATCTCGAGGTGATCACGATTTTGTAACGGTTATTCTCTTGTAAATCATAAATTAACTTGTCCTTCTAGTCACCTCAGTAGTGTGGGATTAGCCTCTGCATCGCCGGGCTGCAAGCCCAAGTAGAGTTTTAATTTCTCATTTCGAGGAGCGCAAGTGTACGCCTCAGTACATTTTGTGTTTGGGCCAGTAATGTAACCTGTTCTTCTTCACGAGCCACTAGTAGTGTGGGTACTAGATACCCCTGTGTAATCTAAAAGGTAATTAATATGGCGTCGTAAATTGTAGGTTGTGCCTAGAGATTCCTAGAAATAT
Organism: Anabrus simplex; assembly: GCF_040414725.1. NCBI lineage: Eukaryota > Metazoa > Arthropoda > Insecta > Orthoptera > Tettigoniidae > Anabrus > Anabrus simplex. The sequence goes on from NC_090266.1 coordinate 503,894,418, forward strand.
AATTCTATTGAGCAAAGAAGCTCTAATCTCTAATGTAAACTTAAAGGTTGCCTTAATCAGGCTGTAAGGGTTGGGAGTGCAGTCTCCTTGGTTGAGTTAGTAGAGCATGTAAGCTCTTTTATGGTATGTAATAGATGTTTGTGTGGTGCCTTTTGAAGGCTGTATCTTGTAACCGTTGAAGCAAAGTGCTCTTGAAAATTGTGTTTGGGGTGATATATCTCATTTTCTACCTGCCTAACTTGGTAGGTAAATTATGAGCTTGAAGCTCAAATTATAACTAGTCTTTTCTGGGTTTTCCCTGACTTTTCTATTTTGTACCTAACTACCTGTACCTGAAATGTTGTTTGTTAAAATTTAATTTCTGGAAAGAAATTAAATTAATCTTTGACTTTCGTAGATAGACCCACTCCAGCCCGCGCCTTTTATCGCCTCTGTGATCCGAAGATAACCCCGGAACAATAACAATATTAATAATAATAATAACAATAATAGGAAGTGGATAGAATAAGATGATGCTTCTTCAAGAACGTAATACGTCAATCTGTTTTCAATTAATTGTACTTCTTCAGTTATAATCTGTTACTAAATATCTTCTTAATTAAGACCACGGCCGATTCCTTTCAAATCCTAGCCCTTCCATACAGGCTACCATCGTCACCATAAGACCTATCTTCGGTTGTAGCATTCCAACTGATGAGCCCACTGCAATACTGGGGCGATACGCTGGTAATTTCTCAATCTAAAATGCCTGAAGGCTTAAAGAACATGATAGTTATAGATAATAATGCCAGTAATGAAAGATTCACGACACAATAATTTTACTATGGTGTCAGAGAATTCTTCAATTTACTTTCTACCGAGCAAGTGTCCGCACGGTTGCAGTCACGTAGCAATCAGCTTGCATTCGGGAGATAGTGGGTTCGAACCCCACTGTCAGCGGCCCTTAAAATGGTTTTCCGTGGTTTCCCACATCCACGGCAGGCAAATGCTCGGGCTGTACCTTAATTAAGGCCACGGTCGTTTCATTGCAACTCCTGGCCATTTCCTATCGCATCGTTGCTTTAAGACCTCTCTGTGTCGGTGTGACGTAAAGCAAAATTGTAAAATAAACAAAGAATGCCTGGTAAGAGTCAAACTTGCTCGAACCGGCCATGTTACACGTAGATAGCTGGGGAGAACACGTTTAGAAACTAGATTGCAGAAAACAATGGTGAACTACCCACAGGTATAGTCTATCACTGGTCGAAGGAGACATCGAAAATTTTACTGCTGTAACAGGAGTGAAAAATACGATAGATATATTTGATTTTCAGTGCCATCATCTACGACGAACCTGTATTTTCATTGTAGAGATTAACCTCCTGATGCCAAGAATTTTTTGGTAAATTCCTGTAAAAAAATGTTTACTACTTTTTTCTCTTCTCTGAAAATATTTGTCCTCTTGATTTCGCTCATATCATTCAGAGACCTGACGTTCTTTCAAATATGCATTATATTTTTCACAATGTAATGCTGTTTCCGGAACTGGCGTTAGGCACACCAATGTACGTATAGGGACATTTAAATTAACATTTTTCGTCATAATTTCAAGATTTGTATAATTAGAAAAATATTTTGTTTAGCGGAAGAGTAAGCCTACCCATGCGCTTGAGATTCAATATGTATTATCTGCGGTCTCCACCTTGTTTGACAGAGCTCGATAGTTGCAGTCGCTTAAGTGCGTCCAGTATCCAGTATTCGGGAGATAGTAGGTTAGAACCCCACTGTCGGCAGCCCTGAAGATGGTTTTCCGTGGTTTCCCATTTTCACACCAGGCAAATGCTGGGGCTGTACATTAATTAAGGCCACGGCCGCTTCCTTCCCACTCCTAGCCCTTCCCTGTCCCATCGTCGCCGTAAGACTTATCTGTGCCGGTGCGACGTAAAGCAACTAGCAAAAACAAAACAAAAAAACAAACACCTTGTTTGTTCCAGTCTGACCATCTTTTGGTGGTAGTTATCGGTTGGACTATCAAATCACACGCAGGTCAATAAATTTTTGAACAACTGAAATCCGAATGTATGCCTATATTGCTTCGAGCGAGTGATTTGAATGTATTAATTAGTGATGTGCGCGAGTGATGCCTGGAATCGCGGTACTCGACTCTTTCGAGTCCAGGCTCGGGCTCGTTTCGCTTGCGAAGACTCGATGACAGCATGACGTCACACGTTCGCTCTCTCGCCCGCTGTTGGATGGATGGAGCATATGTACAAGTGGTCGCCGAGGTTTTATGGGATTGCGATAGACCGGTCCGATATAAATATTCTTAATGAGTGAGCAAAATAAATAATCTGAATTTTATGACGACTTACGAAAGATAATACTACAACTACACACGCATAATAAAGTATGAAAATATCCATTCACGGCGGCACTCACCCACTCCACTGAATATGCCCTATATTCTAATAATGATAGCATAGTTATCTGGACTTCTGAGCCCAACTTAGCAAGTTCGATACTGGTTTAGTCCGATGGTATTTGAAGGTGCTCAGATACGTAAGCCTCGTGTCGGTAGAATTGCTGGCACATGAAAGAAGTCCTGGGTGACTAAATTCCGGCACCTCGGCATCTCCGAAAACCATAAAAATGTACATAGTTGGACGTAAAACTCATAACATTATTATTATTATTATTATTATTATTATTATTATTATTATTATTATTATTTAAAATCACTGTCGCGGTGTCCTGCTCCATGGCTAAATAGTTAGAGTGTTGGTCTTTGGTCACAGGGGGTCCCGGGTTCGATTCCCGGCAGGGTCGGAAATTTTAACCATCATTGGTTAATTTCCTTGGCACGGGGGCTGGGTGTATGTGTTGCTTCATCATCATTTCACCCTCATTACGACGCGCAGGTCGCCTACGGGCATCATATCGAAAGACCTGCACCTGGCGAGCCGAACTCGTCCTGGGATCTCCCGGCACTAAAAGCCAAACGCCATTTCATTTATTTTTTTCACTGTCACGGTATGCCTACAATCGTCCAAGGGGACAGGTGAATAGTTTATACTCACATCATACTTTCGGGATATATAATGTGGGGTATTAAGATTAGGCGTCCGGAATGTGATGTATGTACACGAAACAAATCATCAGACAGAACGTCATTCTGTTCTAGCTAAACAATGAACGCAATGAACAAAATACACCCTCCGTTTTAACGTTTATCATTGCAACACATGACTGTGAAAAGGAACAGAACCGAGTGTAGTCTTTAGAAGTTGAGCGAAGGTCGAAGAATAGCGGCGGAATGTAAGCAATACTCTTTTGTTTTTTGCTATTTGCTTTACCTCGCACATGTATGTTTCTGAACGCCCTACACATGTATCTTTGCAATAAATTCTCTGGCAGTAATAATGTCATTATTTCGCACAATATTATTACACGTTTTCCTACAAGGACGTCGCGGGAATAATATTTCATAGCTATCAACAAATCCCTGGTGGGGCTACTTCCAGGCTGCACAGTAGCCTAATAAAAGTAATAATAATAACAACAATAACAGAACGCTGCCGTTATCGACATTAGGAAAGGTCCCCACCACAGTGTGGAAATTGTCCCAATCCTACGCTCATCTTCGGTCCTACGTGTCTATCTTTCAAGTTGACGGTTTGTTAGCAAGTCATAAATATTTTGCCTATGATGATAATAATTATCGTTGCAATCAAATTATTGACGACCGATGACTCAATAAAACCAATCATCAGCAGCCAACATATTGCAATCCACATCAAAAAATTATTCTGTGAGTGATCCTGAATGCCATGCAATCCAGTACAATAGATTATAGTTCTAAGAAATGCCCACAGATAGCGACGCTAGTATGCTTGGACTCGAGTCTGGAGTCGAGTATACCGATTCTAAGAGCACATTACTCGATTCTACTCGATTCCGTCGCTAGCCCATCACTAGTATTAATTCAGTATCCTTTCAAAGGACACTAAAAACCTTTAGTTAATCTAATCACAGACTGATAAGGCATTAAGGGCACATGAGATAATGAGTTAACTCGATGTGCTGTAGGATGAGTGTGTATGTTACCCTGGCATCGCGTCGAGCACTGTAACTGCGAATCTTCAGTCCTCTAATTTTAAGTCACGAGTACGTACCATAATATAAATAGGTAAAGTTTTAAAATAAGCTTTTATACTGCGCAAATAGTTCAGAGATGATTTTCCGTGCACGTATTCAATAGAAGTGCGGTTGGAGATGATCTGCTTACAAGTTTATAGGCCACGTAGCTGTTGTAAAAACTAGACGGCAACAGGATAACCAAATTGTTTTCTTTTGTTCGAGGAAACAATGGCTTTTCATTAGTGTAATGTAACAAAGTGTTTCCCTCCAGTTGATCTCCACCCTATCAAGCAACACTTCACCTGAAAGCTTCTTGTTACGAGTTGCTCGTTGATTTAACACTTCTCTCTCCCCCTCTCTTGCCCGGCTTTATACTCTCGCACACGCTGCTTTGACGCCAAGCATAAGTACAAGCAAGGAATTCATTTAAAGATTTAATTAAAATATATAATAACATTTCACTTACAATTCTTACTGGGATGAACACTGCTGATAATTCATCAAAAGTCACTTATTCTGTTCTGAAATTACTCGAAGTGATTGAACGTGAAAATGTTTATTCACATCAAAGCCTGGGTACAATAATTCTGGAGGCAAATATATGGATACTTTTTATCGTAATTAGTTGCTGAGGAAATTAAGTCATCGACACTGAAATAAGAAACTAGGAAAATAATATCACTGATGTTGATAAAGCAGATAAAATAATATTAGGTCTGCGTATTTTCATGTTTGGCTTAGTACCCAGGATTATGTATGGTACTGATTCGCCTGGAGGAGAAGTGGGAAACCACGGAAAACCACTTGCAGGATGGCTGAGGTGGGAATCGAACCCACCTCTACTCAGTTGACCTCCCGAGGCTGAGTGGACCCCGTTCCAGCCCTCGTACCATTTTTCAAATTTCGTGGCAGAGCCGGGAATCGAACCCGGGCCTCCGGGGGTGGCAGCTAATCACGCTAACCACTACACCACAGAGGCGGACCCCAAATGATATTACAGGACAAATCTAAGAAATTAATTCTCTTCAAGAAGTTCATCTTAACTGATATATATTACAGACAATGGAGAATGTCAATATACTGTTTTATAATAAACAAATATCTGCGGGAGATTTTCACCTTTTACATTCAACAGAATCTACTCAGTCTGAATTTTCTTTAGGTGTAACAAATCTATGCCGGCCCCGTGATGTAGGGGTAGCGTGCCTGCCTCTTACCCGGAGCCCCGGGTTCGATTCTCGGCCAGGTCAGGGATTTTTACCTGCACCTGAGGACTGGTTCGAGGTCCACTCAGCCTACGCGATTAGATTTGAGGAGCTAACTGACGATGAGATAGCGGCCCCGGTCTAGAAAGCCAAGAATGACGACCGACCACACGACACCTCCTAATCTGCAGGCCTTCGGTCTGAGCAGCAGTCGCTTGGTAGGCTAAGCCCCTACAAGGACTGTACTGCCATGGGGTTTGGTTTGGTTTGGTAACAACGAAATTTCAGTCCTAGACCCTACCAATGCTATGGAACAATAACCTGCACTACATAATCAAAATACTTTTGTTAACACTGTAAACCTCTTTTATGTATCTCCAATACTCTTAACCTGTCGCCCGATACTCGAAGACCCGTAAGTTCTTTAAATAATCTCGCTACACATGATCCCATCATCGAAGCGTTTAGTCTCAGATCCACTGGTCGGAATTCGGATTCCACTGAAGTTGCTCGGTACTAAAGTGTGCATGAAAGTTGCCTTGCCAATATATTTATCAGCAAAATAAGAAAGCCCATTACAAGAATGTCGTTTAATATCTAGCAATTGAAGGAATCATTATCACAGAACATCATCATAATATATCATTTGATCAAATTCACTTTTGATTACATTCTACACAGCGACACGATGGAAAGAGTATCTGGAAGGAGAAGGATCATATGAGGCGAAAGGAGATCGACTGATTGCCTAGATAAAAAGCGTTGACCGGTCAGGGAGAGAAAAATACATATCAGGAGACCAAGGGAACAAGGCTTTGATGCAGATCATAACGATTCATTAATACTGAGACAGAAGAGACTGGAGACACTAAGATAACTGCAAATAGAGTTTAGTTTAGTTTAGGCACAGAAGCCTGTAGAGTGAGAACTAAAAAAGTAATTATGTGCCTATGCATGCATAAGCTATTGGAATTTGCTACTTTGTGATCAAAACTGAAGCATAATATGTCGGTAATAAATGTCGTATGGCTTTTAGTGCCGGGATATCCCAGGACGGGTTCGGCTCGCCAGGTGCCGGTCTTTCTATTTGACTCCCGTAGGCGACCTGCGCGTCGTGATGAGGACGAAAGCCCATTACAAGAATGTCCTTTAATATCTAGCAATTGAAGGAATCATTATCACAGAATATCATCATAATATATCATTTGATCAAATTCACTTTTGATTATATTCTACACAGCGACACGATGGAAAGAGTATCTGGAAGGAGAAGGATAATCATCGAAGCGTTTATTACACACGTGAAATAAACGGGGTTTTAATATTCTGAAAATTCTCTATGTGTGAAGAAAATTCCAATATTATACCCAACTAGGTTGCAATTTCTGTGTTTCTCCCAGAAGAAAAGAGAACATTATTTCTTTAGCGGAAGGAAGAAACGATGTAGATTAACTGAAACATGATACATTTGAAAATTATAAAATAAGTAGAATTAGGTATAGTAAGAGGAACTTAAAATACTAAAGGTTAATGACAGCAGCACGTGTAGCTAATTAATTGGATCAACCTAAATACACTTGCGCCTCGGAATAGGGCTGTTGATGGCATTCATGCTTGTCGCTCCACGCATAATTTCTGTGTATTCTCCAGGTTTATAATATCATGTTATCGGGCGATATAGACTCCATCCAATCAGAGGTTGCACGTGTCTCTCAGTCAAGACTAACTATAAAACGCAATATATGATGGATTATAATAATATCACATCTTAATGTATAAAATTGATGAAATATTGAGGCAAATGCCATAGACTTTTCGGCGTATTTCTTCATTTAGTCATTTAATGGTTTCACCACATGCCTGAGTCCGGAACATCCCTTGGTATCGTAAGGGCGTGAACCCAAGTTAAAGGGACCGGGTTGCTCCAGGAATTCCGAAGTAGAACATGTCAAAATTCATCTTCCGTAAGACATTTTAGTGAATGTAATGGGTAAAGTTTGATGCAATTAGCCTAGCTCACAGAGTTTCCCCCTCCAGGCTGTCCCAGCTTCAAGCTGCAGAGCTGAGGATGCCAAGTTTGAAACTCCCGCACTACGCAGTCAGGCATACGGACCCACCCGCCAAGGTTTTGGTGCTATTGCCTGAAAGTTTAAAAAAAACGTCCCGCACTTTGCAATATTACACTCCTCTGTCTGTGTTCGAGAGCAGAATCCACGCTCAATGCTGTTCCAAATAACAAAGGCCTAGTTCAAAGAAATTGGTCTGAAACAGTAGCTTCTCTCTCTCTCTCTCTCGCATGGAGGTAATATGTATAGTGCATGACTCAAATGTACCATGTGATGAGGAAATATCTGTCACTTCCACCTGAGTAACTCACTAATTTCAGACAACCATTTGCACATTATCGTATCAGTCCTGGAATTTAAGCCACACACACACACTAATGAAAAAACTCAGCATATTGCCGCTTAATGAGACGTTATGAAGCTTACGAATTGGTGGGAAATTAAATTCCAACATCAGGATGGAATTGTGTTAGATAAACGAAATTCAGGAGGCGTGTTTGCACATCTGAAAGATTACGCCTATCACATATCCACGCTAGTCGACAAAGATATTACACAGCATGTTTGCTTTAAATACGCGCTGTAGGACCTACACTTCGTGAGCGTTAGTCATCGTTCGGTGTTGAAGAGGTGAGGTAGGTATGATTCAAACATGCCTTTAAGGAAACGAAAAAGGACGTTGCAGCAGGTTACTGAGTTACCATGTAATAGGTGTACCACCGGGCGAGTTGGCCGTGCGGTTAGGGGCGTGCGGCTATGAGCTTGCATTCGAGATACAATCCGACTGTCGGCAGCCCTGAAGATGGTTTTCCGTGGTTTCCGATTTTCACACCAGGCAAATGCAGCGGCTGTACCTTAACTAAGTCCACGGTCGCTTCCTTCCAACTACTAGGCTTTTCCTATCCCATCGTCGCCATAAGACCTATATGTGTCGGTGCGACGTCGGGAAGGCAATGTCTCACGAAGAATGGGCTCCAGCCGCACACGGGCTACTGCGGAGAGGAAAGACCGCCGTATTCGCCGCATGGATGTAGTGGATTGTAGTGGATCTGCAACAGTAATTACAGATTCGGTTGGCACCAGAGTGACAAAGCGAACTGTAACAAATTGATTACTTGAGGGACAGCTACGAGACAGACGACCTCTACCTTTCCTGCCACTAATTCCGAACGACTGTCATCTGCGACTTCACTGGTGTTGAGTCAGAGCTCATTGAAGGGATAAATGGTGATCTATTGTGTTGTCAGATGACAGCCGTTTCTGTCTTTGTGCCAGTGATGGTCGTAGGTTGGTAGGGAGGAGGACAGGTGAACGCTTGGAACCACGTTGTAAGCGGCGGCGTCGAAACACTGGACCTACACCAGGAGTTATGATCCGGGGAGCGATTACGTTTGACAGCAGGACCACTCTCCTCGTTATCGCAAGGACCTTGACAGGGGATTTGTATATCAGACTGGAGACTGAAGCGGCTGTGCTGTTACTCATTCCCAGTATTCAACGGGGTGCTTCCCTACATGATAACGCTCTTTCTCATCCTGCTGCTATCACCCAACGTGCTCTATAAAGTATCGACCGTTTACTTTGGCCTCCGAAATCACCAACCCGTTCGACCATGAACAAGCATGAAAAATTGTGAGACGACAAATCCAGTGTCATCCAATACCAGCATTAACCGTTGCTGATATGACTGATCAAGTGCAACGACGTGGAACTCCGTCACATAAAATGACATATGGCGCCTGTAAGACACAATGCCTGCACGTTCACACGCTTGCGTTCAAAATCGTGACGACCACAGCGGTTATTAATGTATCACCATGTCACATGTCTTCTCGCTGATACTTGAACGTGTGACCTGGAAAATTTAATGAAAAAATGTTGCCTACACAATGGCTTAATCTAAATTGCATTCCTCTAAACTAGTGTCTTGTTTCTATTAGGAATTCATTTTACATCCGTTAATTTTACGCCAAGATCCGAGTGATTGGATTTTGTGAAAACTTGCGAAATGTTGGTTCATGTACCGATAGATACATACAGTGTATATAAAATAACTTGTGCTGACTGACTGACTGACTGACTGACTGATTCATCACTGCCGAGCCAAAACTACTGGGCATAAAGAGATAAAATTTTGGGGATACATTCATATTACAATGTAGGTACACACTAAGTAATGACTTTTAAATATTCCGTCGCCAATGTGTGAAAGGGGGTGAAATTTAAAATGAGTGTATATATCTCGAAAACTAAACAGTTTAAATACATGAAAATTGATATTTGGAATCTCCTTTAAAAATAAAGAAACACGTATTTTTTCGGAAAATGCTTTTAAGGGGGGGGGGGTGAAAAATGGGTTGAATACCTTTTATGTGGATACTTATATCTCGAAAACTTAAGATATTACAGTCATGAAAATTGGTATTTCGAATCTCATCTCATTTAAAAACAAAGAAACAATTTTTTGGAGAATCTACTTAGGGGGGGGGGGGGGGGGGTGAACAGGAGTGACAAAATGGGTGAATTCTTGAAATGAGTATATCCAAAAAACGTAATATGCTGCAGACGTGAAAATTGGTATTTGGTATCTCCTGTAAAAGAAAAGGAACACGGATAATTTGTTTACTGAAAATCCACTTAAGGGAAAGTGTTAAGTGTTAAATGAGCATACATACACTATATATCAATAACTGAAAACTTTACAGGCGTGAATATTGGTATATTTAATCTCTTTTAAGAATAAAAAGAACACGTGTTTGTTTCTTTTCTGAAAAAACACTTCAGTGGGGAGTGTAAAAAGGACTGAAAAATGGGTTGAATTATTTTTGTGCCGATACTTATATCTCAAAAACTAAAGATGTTACACACATAAAAATTGGTATTTGAAATATTTTTAATTGTTTCGTTTTCGGAAAATCCACTTATGGAGGGTGAGGTGGTTGAAGAGAAGTGACCTTAGTTGAATTCTTTGTACGGGGATACTTAAACATTAAATACTGAAGATGTTACAAACTTACAGACTTACAGACTTCCTTTAGAAACGAGGAAGCATGTTTTCTTCTGTTTTCGGAAAAATCCTCTTAACGGGGTAAAAATGATGAGAAAAGTATTGAATACCATTTTGAGGGTACTTATATCCAAAAAACTGAAGATCTTACAGTCATGAAAATTTTGTTTGAAATCTCCTTTAAATATTAAGAAACACACACATTTTAGTTTTTTAAAAGGTACTTATTAATCATTAAACTCTCCGAGAGGGTAATTTTGTTTCAAACCTTCTGTTATTTAACACCTAGGATATCATTCGACATTTTAACTTCGTAATAGGATAAGGGTGTTAAGAGGACTGACAAAGGGGGTGAATTTTAAAAATTAGTATATCTCAAAAACGAAACATGATTCAGACTTGATAATTGGAATTTTGAGCCTCTTTTAAATATAAAGTAACACATACGCCACTTTTATGTTTCCGGAAATATCACTTGGGGTGGGGGGGATAAAAAGGACTGAATGAGTGGTTGAATAATTTTTATCAGGATACTGGTATCTCAGTATCTGAAGATATTAGACGTGAAAATGTGTACTTGGAATATCCTTTAAAAGTAAAGAAGCAGGTATTTTTGTTTTCGTGAAAGCCATTTAAAGGTGTGTAAAAAGGACTGAAATGGTGTTCAATTTTTTCATGATGATATTTATATCTCAAAAACTGAAGATGTTACAGAAATGGAAATTTGTATTTGAGATCTTCTTTAAAAATATAGAAAAATGCACGCGTTTGTTTTCGGAAAATTCAATTAAGGGTGGGTAAATGAATTGAAAAATGAGTTTAATTCTTTGCATTAGGATACATATATCACAAAAACGAAGGATGTTACGAACGTGAAAATTGGTATTTGGAATCTCATTTAAAAATAAAAACGCATTTTTTGTTGGGAGGCGGGGGATCAACTTAAGGGGTGGTAAAAGGACTTGAATTCTTCCTATGAGGATACAAATAAGAAGTGCACCTACTACAATACACCTCTAAGAGGTTTTGACTAGGGGATGAGGAATGATGACAAAAATACGTATAAGTTTATATAAAACTGTTTGAATTACGAAGTTAAAATATCGAATGATATCCTAGGTGTTAAATAACAGAAGGTTTGAAACAAATTCAACCTCTCGGAGAGTTTAATGGGGCGTTATGATCCGAGAACAAATATATTAATTCCTTCCTCCGAACGGTTTAACGTACGCCGACGAAATTCCAATTAGCGGTGTATATTTAAATCCTATGTTTGAAATAGGAAATATTTCTAAGCTTTCAAACACTAAGTTGTCAAATGAGGTTAGCTACGTAAACTAAATTATTCATCCCTCCAAATCCAAAGGGTCTTCTTTTATGTCCTAGGTGTAATGTACCGTACACTTCAAAACATTTCTCCCCTGAGAGGTATAGATGGTAGTTGACTCTTAAAACGCAATATCCATTCTTCCGAAACAGTTTCGGGCACGAACTTTTTTTTATGGAGGGTGGTTTTCTAAAACCTAGATGTTAATAAATATTTTGAAACTTTCACCCCTTAAAAAGTATTCATTCCTCCAATAATCTTCACCGTGAAAATTCAAAATTTCACGGATTGGTCTCATTTACATCCTAGATGTTCAGTAAGATAGGGTTTCAAACATTGAAATTCTTCTGTGTTGGGAGATGAGAAAGTAAATAATCATTTCCCCAAAACCATTTGTTGACGTACGAACTGAGCGCGTATTCTACATGCTCAGCTTACAGTGGACTCTCCAAAATGTAAAACTTCGAATAATATCTTTCATTTTAAAACCGTAGCGAAGCACGGGTATCTTCCTAGTATTTGTATGTGTGATTCGTTAGTACTGAACTAAAACTATGCCCAGGTTCTTTACAGCTATGGAGAGCCTTCGGCCTCTGGAGAGGACACCTCTCATTCAAAAGGCTGTCTGAAGATGGAATGTTGGCTTTATTGACCAGGTCTGGCTCTCATATAAGAAAACTTCTAAGTTTCTCTGACAAGTCTTGGTTTACATCTCACCTACGTACCTTCGGGGTACTGTTGGCTAGTACTGGCCTTCTGTTCTTAAGACAGCGAGTACTCTCCCGGTGAGTTCGAAATTATTTTAGGGAGTTTGCATCTTGTAGTTGTTTCCTGATACTATAATGAAACCCTGTGGGTAAAACTTCCGAAACTCCTTTTTTTTGCTAGGGGCTTTACGTCGCACCGACACAGATAGGTCTTATGGCGACGATGGGATAGGAAAGGCCTAGAATTTGGAAGGAAGCGGCCGTGGCGTTAATTAAAGTACAGCCCCAGCATTTTCCTGGCGTGAAAATGGGAAAACACGGAAAACCATTTTCAGGGCTGCCGATAGTGGGATTCGAACCTACTATCTCCCGGATGCAAGCTCACAGCTCTACGCGCACGGCCAACTCGCCCGGTTCTGAAAACTCCAGTAACTGATAAAACTGTAAGTATTTTGAATGAAATTTATGCTTTTGCCCGTTTTATTATGATTAATAATATTATCTTTATTTTTATTATTAAACGTGATTGCCTTTACATTGTTTCCTGTTGACACAGGATAAACTTATTCATAAGATGGAAGCAACGGATATGAAAGTAGCGAGAATGATTGCCAATTCAAGAATGGCAGGAGGTACTCGGAATGTAGTGATCAGGCTAAGATAGGAATGAATTCGATGAGTAAAGCTGTGAATATAAGAAGCCCTCGGAGAAGGGGTCATGGGAGTTGAAAGGATAAGGATAGGTTACCTAGGGAAATGATGAACTCGGATATGGATGGTAGGAAAGACAAAGGAAGATCGCTGGGCTCAGCTGTCAAACGACGCTAAAGAACTAGTTTCTTGTAGAGGACTGTGCAGATTAGTAGTTAATTCACAGAGGCAGACTGAACGCGGAAACCCATTGCAGTGTATATGCATGGGTCTGTCTGTCTGTCTGTCTGTCTGTCTGTCTGTCTGTCTGTCTGTCTGTCTGTCTGTCTGTCTGTCTGTCTGTCTGTCTGTCTGTCTGTCTGTCTGTCTGTCTGTCTGTCTGTCTGTCTGTTAGGTTATCAGCCTAGAGGCCGGTTGGACCCTCAAATAGCACAACGAAATGTTATAGTGAAACCACAAAAACCAATGGCAGTGCCAACATGAGGCGATCTAGTCAAGATGAGGAGTGAGGTAGTTTCCTATTGCTTTCCTATTATTGACACTTGTACACTTTCTCCCCAGGAAGGGTTGAGATTCCTTCTGGGTTGAAAGCATACCCTTGCATGCTTCTTTCTTCCACAGCTTCTCCTACGAATGTTGTAGACGTTTTTTTTAAGTTCTTGGGCTTATCCTCCGTTGGAAGTTGTCTGTAAGATACTAAACATATGCATGTTCTCCTTTTACTATGTTTTCCGTGATGCGTTATCAGATCACTTTTTAATGTAAACGTCTTAATGTCTGTTTAACAGCAGTTTAGCTGCTTTCCCGAGTGATCAACAGAAGACTATCAAGGTGTCCTCTTCGTGGATGCGTACTATTGTATGTTGTATACTTCGAACCTGTCCTGAGAACGTACTACGTCATACTTTACACTTGAACGACTTCTTTCCGCAGTGTACGCGATGATGATATTTTTATGTTCACCCCTTCATAAAAACCTCTTCTTGTATTCTTGACACTTTTACTGTTTTATCTCGCAGTGATCAGAAAGATGACCTTCAGGTTTCCCTCTTTGTCGAAGCGCACTGTTTTATATTTCACTGTTGCACAATTTCCATAATATGTATCTTAATCGACCTAGCTTATCACTGGGCTTGAAAATGTGTGTCCCGTAAGGTTAGTGATCTCAACACACAATTGGATGCCGTTATGCATCAGTAGACTAAGCGCCATTTGACGAAAATTGAGATTTTAGCCCCATTTTGTAGAGGAAGGCTTGAACTGTTTATAAAAAAATTCCCCAATGCATTACAAGAGGCCGTTAGTTGTTAGTAAACAGAAAACCTAAGCGACAAAGCGGGAATCAGTAGAAATGTAAATTGCATCAGTAGACTATGCGATGTTCCTGTCTGCATCATTAGACCAAGCGCCACATTCGTCACATGACGCGCGGATGACAGCGAGGGAGCCCGCGTTTTCGATAGTGCTGACATTTTTACGTGGTGATACATTCAGTGGTTTATCAAGTGACGAACTTCAGCGATGTATCAAGTACTTCCAAAAGTAAGGAGAAGGTCAATGCTATTAATGCAGCTTGCTAAGAAGGTTGCGTCTGAAAACATTCTCTAGAATTTGATGGTGAATCTCAGGAAGTAAATCTAAATAAGTCAAGACAGGGACGACCACGGGAAAGTAGAGTTCCCTTTCACCAGGCATTAATACCTCTGTGGCCAATAGGGGAAAACCTATCTCTGAAGCCAAACTAAGATACTTTTGTTTGCTGATGCACCTAATACCTGCAGACGCCAAACAATTTTACCAGAATCTTCAAGCAAATTCTGACATCGTGGATGACGTACATGGATTTAATGGAGATCCTGATTTCAGGTTTGAATGAACTGAGTGCAACAATCTTATTACCTGTCCAGTGATTTGTGTGTATTTATGGGAGAAAATATCTGGAATCACATTTTCTGTCTCAAGCAGAACAAAACTTACCCACAGGCTTAAAAGTATCACGTCAATACTGTAGGCCTACTCTCAGAATATAATAGGCATATCGTTAAGGAAAATCCATTCAAAAATTGTACAGACTACAATGGCTCATGTCTTACCAATGTATTTGACTCAGATAAGTTGAAATTCCTCAAATCATTAAGTCGTTATAGCAACGACTTTAGAGAATAGCTTCCCATCTAGAATTTCTCCATCTAAAACTTGAATAATGTACCGGAGTTGTGGCGCAGCTCGCAGTGCATCAAGCACTTAGCGGGCCTTTCCAGACAGTAGGAGATTCAGGTTTTAATCATGGCTGCCGCCACGTCATGTTTTTTGAAGTTTTACTCTGTAGATACTCAACAGTAAGGGGTTAACGGTGTAGCATCGTGATGCATTATTCATACTTGAGAAAAACCTTAAATTGCATCAGTAGACTAAGCGCCATTTCTTCAAGAAAATCTATGCAGTGCGAGTATAACAATGTTGAAATTTGGTGAGAAGGTACAATCTATTATACTACAACACCAGTAATACCATATTTAGCAAAATTATGTTCGCTCTAATTTACACATAGAACCAAATTTAAACGCGATTATCTCGCAACCAAGTTTTGGCGCTTGGTCTACTGATGCATAACGGCATCCAATTTATCCTAATTCGTTCCACTATTTCCTTATCTTTGCTGTTCTTGTCCATTGTTTTCCACCCCATCTCGCAAACCAATCTGCCAATCTAGTTCTTTGCCTTCCCACGTTCCGTCTATGGAATATAAAATACTATATTTTCCTTGATCTATCCAGTAGCACTTTGCACTGTGGACTGAAACTATTTGCTCTCCGGTTTCCTCGTCCACTTGTTTCCCTACAACTCGGCTATGGAATGCAGTTGGGCTGAGACGGTCGAAAGCTTTTACAAAGTATAGATATTGAATTCCTACGCAATCAGTTAGGATTTAAAAGCGATTAAATATCAGAGGCCCCTGTTAGTAGATTTAGTGGCACATTAAATATGACTGACAATTACCCTAAGAAGAGTCGTTTACTAATCAGTAAATTTATTGATGAATATCTCTCTTATTTAACTTTGAATTTGAATTGATTTGAATAACTTTGAATTGCCTACCAACCTGGTGGAAATTCGATCACACAAGTATAAGCAAGACTTTGCACATGACCAACTGTGCTGAGAATTACTAACTCTTCGACGAAGTTGACCTTGTTCCATTCTGCTTGTGTTTCTGCCACAACAAGGAAGTGAGATATAGTTCCAGGGGGATAATGTCTACCGAAATATTTTCTACGCTACACAACACACTTTGTAGGATATGGAAACATTTCAATGGCTATTACAATCTCCGAAACTTCTCTTTCCCATCGAATATGAACGAAACTTCATGCTTCAACTCCTCGCGCGTTTCCTCGTCCCCTGTATTAATCTGGAAGAATTTTATTAGCATGAGGAAATTATGTGGAATAATTATTTGATATTATCTCTATGAGCGTCTCTACTCCGTGATACACGCGTATATTGATACCCGTGGAATGTACGCTACATCCATATTGCACCCGTGAGACGAATGGCCAGATGTATGCATTGATAAATTTATTAATTTCTACATGTGAACACTGCAAATGGCAAGTAAGTGCAGATATTTCATAAGTGGCAACAAAGAGACCCCACAGGGAGAAGATACATCATTACAACTTGTTTAAAAGCACGTCTGGAAATGGCCCTCGCTAATAGCCCTCTCCAATACAGTTTTGTGGTTCTCAATTTGAAACCCTCAGCCGAACTTTTCCCAGGAGAAAGAGGACATTGGAATTTGCCACACCTTAATGAGGGACGGAGACAGCCCATGAGACAGAGTTATACCTGATATCCCTGTGACAAAATGGTTGAGTCCTTGTTTAATTACGCCAGTACAGCTGCAGGCAATTTTTAGCCAATTAGAAAATTACAAAATTAAACCGCACTGGTTGAGCAGAAAGATTATTTAGTTTTTCGTGATTTGGTGAAGAGAGTTAATGGAAATATACTATGCTCCAGTCTTGCACTAAAATTTAAGGAATTTTTTGTATGGATATGTGATAAATTGTTTATAAGTAAGAAGTTATCCGCATTTACGTCGAAAGTTTCTGAAGAATGGTTTCACCCACAAGACTGAGTCTCATGTCGGGAAACCGCCATTATTTATCAGTAAATAGTATCAGTGACGATTAGCAATCTGAGGAAAAATGAACGATCGTTTCTGATATTCTAGTGCAACGTTTAACCCACACCGATTTTTGAAGTCATCAGAGTTTATACAGTGAATAATTAACCTACGGACACTTGGAAAATTAACGTCAGGGTGTGATATCACTGCGCCATACCCCTCCCAAGGACCACTCCGGAGGCGTGGTTACCAAAATTTACAAAACCAACGGTAGAGTCTTACCGAACATCCAGTCTTAGTTCCAACTTCAGAGTCTCCTCTCAAGCTTCCGTCGAGCAGAGGAAAGTGAAGTTTTCAAGTGAACCTAAACCCGCCGTTGTATCTGCAGTCGCATCGCGTATGTCGGTGAGTTAAATTAGGAGATGGATCTTGGAGAACTATTAAGATATTACGAGCTAGTGTAGAATATGAACTGATGGGACACTTAGAATGGTCGCAATATCGCAGAGTTTCCACTATTATTTCTCACCAATAGACATTAAAGTGTTAATTTCACGGCGTACCCAGATGAACTATACTATTTTCCAGGGTGATAGCGGCCAGAACATTTATATTTGCAGCAAATTACAAGCTCACGTGTAAATTTTGTAGTAGGAGTTGTTCAGGAAATCCACAAAACTTAGAAGGACAAAATTAAAGCAGGAGTTTTTATGATCAGTAATCTACTCGGAGATGAACGATGTTACATTAAAGGCAATGTTAGCTGGGACAATGGAGTCGGCAGACTAGGTGTAGATATTCAAGGGCGAAGACACTTCTCAGCCATAGAAAGTAACGGGAGTGACGCAGGCCTGTATGCATCCTTTCTATTCCGGTTGCAGGTGAATGACATTTTAATCCCCAACACAAACAAGCAAGGGACGGGCTAATTGCAGGCAATGTGGAAGGTACACGTCAAGTAGACCATGTCTGTTTCTGTAGTGCAAACGGAAGCCAAACCCTGTGCGTGTCAATTCTGTTTATGTTATGTAAATTGTGTCTTAATTTAAGCTTGAAGAATAAGTGTGATTTAACCTACCTGCGAGTTCTATATAAGTGTAAATGGATCCAATCAGCGTGTGCGAAGTGTTGCCTAATATTTTCACCATGTCCAAGATGGATTAATTCAAATCCAAAGCGTGGACTAAGAGGATGCAGCCTGCATTCAACACAAGGTAAAAGAGCATGTTGTACTTATATATAATGTAATTAAAATGACATGAATAACGCGTGGTCCGGTTAGGTTATGACTCCATAGTTTTTTTAATATGTAAATTCGCGTACATGATATGGAGTAGAGTCGCGTTTAAATTACTTTGGTAGCGTAATCCGTGACCGAGGCCGGAGCATTCAGATTCAATGATCGGAATGTGAATGTACCAGGCTCGTTAATAATAATAATAATAATAATAATAATAATAATAATAATAATAATAATAATATAATCATGTGTGAGTCGTTTAATGGTGTAAGTCTTCATGTTTGTGTTTAATCAGATATTTTACTTGACCTTAAGTACAGGTTATTTACAGGAACTTTGGAGGCCATAATAATAAAGACAATAATAGTACAGTATTAGTAATGTGGAAATGTTGTCAAATCATTTAAATTCAACTGAGGTGGCATAATTCAGCAAGCTATTAATGTATTCGTTGATGTTGTACTGAATTATATGAATATTTAGGTCTAAATTGTAATATCAGTCACACGATGAATTTATGGATTCCTTGTTGTGCTGATGAACGATTTGAATGCGCGATTTCTTTTGGTGGATATTTGAAACTGGGTAGTAGAATATGGGCAGGCAATCATGGTTCTAAGTTCAGATTTAAGTGAGGAATCTTTGCTGACCAGCTCAGGTATGACATGCTGAAATGTACGATGAATTATGGAATATGAATGAAATATGGAAATATGAAAACAAGTATTAAAATAACATCCCTGATAGTAACAATTATGGGGTGAAAGAATAGAGTCTTGAGGACCATGTCGTGCACATCCAGTGAATGTCGTATTGTGCTGATGAGAACGACAGGATGAATTTGTGAGATCATGTAGCTCATGTGTAAGAGAGCGATGCTGCGTTGATAAAAATGAGATAATAATGGGAAATGATAAATATTAACTCAAGAAAGGTGAGTGCATGTCTACGGTAAAATAGATATTATAATCACGGACGGAAAATTTTAAGTACGCAAATATTAGCGAGGATGATGAGATACTCGGAGATGTTCCAAATATGGAGCCGAGTTGAAACAAAAATCCGAACGGGCTAGCAATGAATTTTGGGACTTATGTTGTGATTGTTGTGGAAGTGTATTACCAGTTTAAAGTTTTGGAGTATCAGCCAAAGGTAAATATCTTATGTAATGTGATTGCCACCAGTAGCACCCCAGCGTCTCTAAAGCTGCTAATTATGTACATCAGGTTGGATTTGATTAATCATGTACTTAATTATTGATGTAGGCGACGATTATGTTCGTTAGATAGTATGCGTTTTTCCTTTTATTTATTTTTTATGTTTGATTTTCCGTGATTTAAGCGTAGTTACTTTCAAGGTACGCGGATGACAGATTATTTTTAAATTCATTGTAGGTGTAGCTTAGATTTGTTAGTTCTTTTACTTTTTCTTTTGTTTTGGGCACTATGTGGACAGTGCTGTGCATATCTTGTAAATATAAATTTCACGTGTTAGGTTAGTAGGACCACCTGGTATTCACACTCAATAAATTACAGCAAGTTTTTTACGCTTCCATGAAGGCACCGAAAATAAATAATGTACCACTACAAATTTAGGTAAAAAAATGTTAAATTCTGCAAATGAACCAACCTTTGGTAGAATGTTATGAAATTAATGCCACAAGTTGATCTAACAAGGTGGAGTCTGCCACCATCAACAATGAAATGTGTCAGAGTTGGTTTGCTTAGGTTAAGTAACAAGCGGCAAATGGAACTATTTTAAAGGCGAGTTCATTTGACTCATGTAAATACTGAGGCATTTAACCTATTATTTTTGTAATGTTCTGTCCAGAGCTATCACAGTAATTTAATTTAAGTCATATTACGGCAGAATTTGTCATTTCTAACATTTAATTTTATTTCAATGTAAACACAGCCTTTTTGATTTTCTTTCAGCCACTGGAGGTAATTATGTGGCAAAGTTATATAAATTTGAAGTGAAATAGTAAACATCTGAAAGAATGTTCATGGTTCTTTCTTATTTAAAGCTTATTTTTAACAGTTTTGGTAACTTTTAATGTTAGTAATTCAAGTGTAGAGAGATAAGCAAACGTGTGAGTTGTCTCAGAATATTTTAATTAGTTAATGAATTAATTATTTATTCCATTTCATTTGATTTACAATCTTCAACTTTTTAATATTTTAAATATCTGAGACTTAAGTTTACGAGTGTTGAGTCTAGCTTGGAAGGCCACGTGTTTTTGCATAAGCGTCTATCGACGTATATTTTGTTTATTCGTTGTGTTTATTTAAAATGTTACCTACATTCAACTTATTTGTGGCATATTTGTTGGAAAACTTTTGAGTTTTTATTTTATTTTAGCAATTTACTTTTTGACCCAGTTTGTTTTACTTCAGTTTCATTTTAATCCTGCTTTCTTGCAAATTTTTGTTAATAAATTACATTCACTTAAATTCGATTCTCTCTTGGGTAACTTTATTTGTAGATAGTTAGACCCGTCGTTATTACATTTTCTCACCCTTTATTTTGGCCCTACGACCACGAGGGAAACCTAGGGACGTTCTACACCCGAGAAGAGAGTCAACGTGAGCGGTGAGTTTTTTTATTTTTCAGCAGCAGCCGGAGCAACAGTCTATCAAGGGGAGCACCGCCAC
The DNA here is from genome assembly GCF_040414725.1 of Anabrus simplex. Taxonomy (NCBI): domain Eukaryota; kingdom Metazoa; phylum Arthropoda; class Insecta; order Orthoptera; family Tettigoniidae; genus Anabrus; species Anabrus simplex. Next base: position 503,915,523 of record NC_090266.1, read on the forward strand.
TCATGCCTTGAAAAGGGCACAATATGTAGTGACTTGTTGCTGTTCGCATGCGCTGTATTTCACAATCTCGACTTGAATAGTGCATTAATCATATCTTATACGTATTTGTAACCAAGGTAAGTATACCAGAAGTGAACCTTTCCTTTCAACGCTGAAATTTTAATATCGTTAAACATTTTTTAAATTTTACAGAATGCACGCAACGCATAGTAGTCTCTAAGAGGGGAAAAGGTACGGACCAGCGATTTACACACATCAAGAAACGTTCTGTATCACTCCTGTGTATCATTTAACCCTAGACCGGGCGCGCTGGTTTTTTTAGTCAACCAGCGCTCTATTTTACGCCGTAATTCCCAGAACTGTAAGTCTTTCACCACCTTGCAACTAATACCTTTGCTCTCACTCTTGACCTTCAGTTCAGTCGAATTTCGACACCAGCGGAAGCGATACGTGAGTAATTATTTCGAGCGAAATAATGGAACCCGAAGCTGGTTGACAAAGTCAATCGCGCGCCTGGTTATGTAAGTAAAATTTATTTCTTTACAATTTCCTTTCCTCTGTACTTTTCGGGTAATTAGCGAAAGTCAGGCGTAATTACATGTAGTATATTTCTATTTTAGGTCTCGTTATGTCAATGATGAAGACATATCTGACATTTTGAGCCAGTTGTCCGATGAAATAGAGGACTCTGCTTCGGATTTTTTGAATTGGGGGGGAGGAAATTATAAACGTATCGGATCAGTGAGAAGATGATAACGAAAGGAAATTTATCTTCGTGAGAGATGGAGGAACAATGTGGTCCACGACGGACTTTACAAAACTTACTCGAGGATAAAAGCAAGGAATATTGTAAAAATACTGCCAGGACCGGAAGGGGAGGCGAGGAAGGTATCAACAGAAATTGACTGTTTCATGCAGTTGACATACGCTGAGATGTTTGATGAACTATTATACTGGACTAATTTGTACATTTCTAGGAAGCGGGAGGAAGTGGATTATAGCCGTAAGGGTGATGCTAAATTTGCGGACCGCGGTGAAATTATGGCATTGCTCGGGGGATAAGGTGTGAAAGATTTCCTGGACATGGTAACAAAGTTTATTTTTCATCCAGTAATTTTTGGCTATTATATCTGGCCATTTCATTGTATAATTGTGCAAATATTAAAATATGACCATTATTTTAATTTAATTACGTATCTATTGCTTAACTCATTTTAAATAGGCGCAGTATTCATGTTCATATCAGAATTAGTTCGCGTGCTCATGATTATCCGCTTTAAGTACATTCATATTATCACTAATACAAGTTTTTGATTTCATTTGAAGAATGACATTGAAACAAAAGATACAACGCCGTTAAATGAAATGTTTATGCGATTGGAAGCCTGTAAACTACTGAAAACGTAAATGGTTGACAAAGTCAACCACGCGCCCGGTAGTGTGACAGAAATTGGTGCGCCCGGTCTAGGGTTAAATGTGTTGCTATCTGCCCTGTCCTATGCAGACTGGGAAGATGACCATTAGAATGGTTGTAAACATACTCATTACTTCATGTACCTCAACCATCAGACATAACGCCATACTAAAAGTTAAGTTTGAGTTGTAGCACTAGTTTGGAAACAATAAACGTGTGTTCTAAGCAGTGTAGTGAGCGACTAAGATAGTACGACGTACAATAATGTTGACGTGTGAACATGTATGCACAATCACAATGTGTCAAGGAACATTTCCAACAAGGGTCGTAATCAAAGTGATGTGGTTCGAACATAGACAGGTATTGTTGGTGACTTGCTTCGCACAGGTCATCCAAAGGCTACAATATGCAAGGGATGACCATCACCTTCGAATTTCAGCTCGAAGGAACCCAGCCCGCAAAGCCACCATGCTCAATAATGATCTTCCGGCAGCCACAGGTCACCGCGTTACAACTCAAACTACGAGAAACAGGTTGCACGAGGCACAGGATCACTTTAGACGCTAATTTGGAGGCCCAGACTCTCAACTTAACATCACGGGGCGCTGTAGAGTTAAGCCCAACATTATACTAAATGGTATCTTCAGAATTGGTATAAAGTCCTTTTCACCGATGAGTGTCGCATAATCCTTGTTCCTGGTAATCGTCAGCAAAATGTTCGGAGACCATCTGGTCAGCTTTCACGTCTCAGATACAATGTGTAGCACGTGCAGGAATGTGGTGGGTTCATAACGTTTTGGGGTGTCGTAATATGGAACACCGTACGCCACCCACAACCACGCAAGAAAATGTCACGGTTGTGCGATACAGGAACGACATCCTTCCATCAATAGTGCGGCTCTCGTTAATGACTTCCTTCGAGATCACGATATCGCTCGACTAGAGTGACCACCGTGAATCCCGGATATGAACGCTATAGAACGTTAAGGAAGGCTGTACAGTATATGAATGTCACGATCCAACAACCACTCTCCAATACCTACGCCGTACCGCCTTTGAGGAGTGTGATACTTTGTTCCAATATTATCTAAAGTGAATTAGAGTACAGTATGCCACGACGAATTTAGGCATGTTTCAATGAAACGGGACGTGTTGCACAGTATTAGAAATACAGATGAGTGCTGTATTCATTTCTGTCCGCTAAAGTTACAATTCTCACAAGGTTCAACAGGAATATCCAGGTCCTACAGAGAGTCGGTTTGAAATGCTAAGGTCCACTCCATTACAAATAAAAGAGGGAGCGATTCAAAAAGAAAAAGTCAGGAAGCAAGGGGAACAAGTGCCACATTTAACATTAAAAACATACTCATAAAATTACATAGTAAATTACGAATAAAAAACCATCTGCTTCATTAGTCTAATTTACTTTAGGAAGATCGAATAAATGCACACACACACACACACACACACACACACACACACACACACACACACACACACACACACAAACACATAGAGAGAGACAGACATATCTATTTAACTATAACTGACCACACTCACTCATTGCTGCCTTTTTACAAGTCTCTCACAACAGGACTCCAGTTTTGACAGTCCTTACCTAATAATACTCGTTGACAGGCCTTGCACTTACCCTCGTAAGTCCACTCACCCCACTCCGCAAATGTGTGCATACAGATAGATTTGAACACAGGCTACTAGTCACACAACACACGATGACTGTTCTGTGGTTCGACTCCAGAGACAGTCAGATAATTTACACAGTCAAACACAGTGAACAACTAAACACTGACAACTGTACTCCAAAAGCTCAACAGTGCTAACCAGTAGGACAATACTCCCCACTACAACAGCCATGGACACTTTTCCAATTACACTCACGATACCTGCTCCAATCACTGACTGCGGTGGTCATCAGTCTACAGGAGTACACACATAAAATTCCGTCCCGTACACGACGATACCCTGATGGCAGCCAACATCCGTCTTCAGTCCAGCTACTCACTCGAAACTCAGCCGCAACAATCCCTCCTCGTTCAGGCTTCGGTTAGACACTAGAGACAGCCCACACCGCTGTCACCCTCTTCCCAACTATCGTATCCCAACGCACCGAGCCCAACACTGACTCCACTACTGACTCTAGCACTGACACTAACACTGACCCTCATTGTGCCCCACACTGACTCTAACCCTGAGTGACTGTCCCCGGCTAGTCTCCTTTTTACAGCTCGGATGATGTTTACCGGATTGTTCGCGAAGTGGCTAGAGACGTAAAGTTCTCGTTCCATCTCTCAGAGACTCACAGGGAAACCAGCAAAGATAACAATACATGGAAAGGTCGGCCCCGCCCTCTAGACCAGATGGTAGCTGCCAGGTTGTGTAGCTCATTGTCCCCTTCAAGAAAGGAATTTAAAGTTACCCTCCAATCACAACATTCAAAATATCATTATATAAATATTTTATAACCATCTTAATAAAGCATTCTAGATTTCATTAAGTCACCTTGATAAGTATCCACAATATCATTATTTATTTATTTATTTATTTATTTATTTATTTACTTATTTATTTATTTATTTATTTATCCCTGACTTACATTTGTGGCGAAGTTAGGGCTCACGGAAATCTCTTACACTTAACCACTATAAAGAGTAAAATTTAAAAATGTTAACATAAAAGTATGACATTGGAATTCTAAAAAGAAATAATACCACAGACAGATAATTCTAAGACTAAGTTAGGCCTACATATCAGTAGAGCAATTAGTGTGACAATACTAATAGTACTACTAATAATATTAAAAATACTACTACTACTACTACTACTACTACTACTACTACTACTACTACTACTACTACTACTACTAATAATAATAATAATAATAATAATAATAATAATAATAATAATAATAATAATAATAATAATACTAATAATAATACTAATAATAATAATAATAATAATAATAATAATAATAATAATAATAATAATAATAATAATAATAAATGAAGAAAACCATTCACACAACATACACACAATGACTCACACAACTCAATTTTATATTCCCAGGAAAAACATTCGGCAGGAAGATTTGAATTGATGAGACGAAGTAAGGTGCCAAATGTCCATTGACAGAGTCTCGATGCAGTAACTGAAAAGAAATGATTGTAGGAATTCGTTCGACTTAGTGGAATTTCAAGTAGGGAACCCGATAGGGTACTAATTTCATGGAATGAGGTAAGGGAACGAAAATTAAAATAGGAGTGTTCGTCGAGAGCATTTGGTAAACAAGTGTCATTAGGTGAAAATTCCTTCGTTTATTTATGCGTAGCCATCCCAATGCTTTGAAATGTGGTGTAACATGAGCGTCATGCCGCAGTTGGAAGGCACATCGTATGCATGAGTTTTGTGCTCGCTGAAGTCTCAAAGCTTGTTCAGCATTTAGATTGACTAGTACTGTATCACAGTAGTCTAAAATTGGGAACAGTAGTGCTTGAATTAATTTTAATTTACGTTTTTGTGGAAAATAATTCTTGCGACGTTTCGGGGGATATAGAGCTGCATGAACCTTTCTACATATATTTGTTACGTGTTCGTTCCAGGTCAGATTCTCATTGATGGAGATTCCAAGATTAGTTACAATGTTAAGGTACGGTAGAGCAATGTCATTGATTATGATAGGAGGAGGATTGAAATTGCCTATTACATGTAATAATTTAGAGATTCCTACGATAATACTTTGTGTTTTACGAGGATTTAAGAGTAAGTGGTTGTACTTGGCATAAGCAGTAAGCCTTTCAGTATCCGAATTAATATGCTGAACTGTTTCATGTAAATTGTTTGTAGTGGTGTGTTTATATATCTGCATATCATCAGCATATAAGTGGTAGTTGCAATACTGAAGTGTGGAAGATATGTCATTAATATGCAAAACGAACAGTAATGGCCCTAGAACAGACCCTTGAGGGACATCGGGTGATTTTACAGCCCATTGGGATCTTTGATTGTTTACCACTACGCACTGGCGACGATTTGTAATGTACGACTTAAAAAAATTAAGGGCTACTGGGCCGATACGCAGAGAGCGCAGCATAGGTTACAAGGAAAATTTCCGCCTCAGGTAATAGCACCTGCTTGTGAAATAAAATAAAACGGTTTAATTGCTCATTAAAATAATTTTACATAACGTCAAATTTTAAATTATCGTCGCAATAAGATCTATCTGTGTCGGTGCGACGTAAAGCAATTAGCAAAAAAAAAAAGTTAAATTGAATGAGTCATTTCATATTCACACTTCTAAAAGTAACCACATCATCATCATCGGCTACGAGATAAATTTCCGACTCAGGTAATAGCACCTTCTTGTGCAATGAAATAAAATGTCTTGGTTGTTAATAAAAACTACATAACATAATGTAAAGGGTTACTTTTCTTATATCGGCTACTGCTTTACGTTGCACCTAAACAGATAGGTCTTATGGCGACGATGGGATAGGAAAATTCTAGGAGTGGGAAGGAGTCGGTTGTGGCTTTAATTAAATGGGAACAGGGGGGAACCATCTTCTGGGCTGCCGACTTTAGTGTTCGAGCCAACTATCTCCCGAATGCAAGCTTACAGCTGCGTGCCCCTAATCGCGTTGCCAACTCACTGTATAAATGAAATGAAATGGCGTATGGCTTTTAGTGCCGGGAGTGCCCGAGGAAAAGTTCGGCTCTCCAGATGTAGGTCTTTTTTGATTTGACTCCCGTAGGCGACCTGCGCGTCGTGATGAGGATGAAAGGATGATGAAGACGACACGTACACCCAGCCCCCGTGCCAGCGAAATTAACCAATTAAGGTTAACATTTCCGACTCTGCTGGGAATCTAACCCAGGAACCCTGTGACCAAAGGCCAGCACGCTAACCATTTAGCCATTTAGCCGGACAACTCACTCGATTTAATGGGTTAAAACAGAATGAATCTTAACATTCGCACTCAGTGAAAACCAAACCCAGTTGACATTTATGGCTCAAGACAGTTTAAACACAGCTGACGCCAAGCCGACGAGAACGCATCTATCACTGTGATAATAGGCCTATAGGTAAAGTAGCAATAACAGGAATGGGCGTCAAAAGAATTTTAATTGGTCGAGATCAAGAGATAAGATAACGATTATTAATGGTGCAACTACGAACAGCATAGCCTAATGTAAATATTAATTATATTGCTTAACAATGGACATAATTTCATATAAATATTTCAAAAGGAAGATAATATCCCATCCCCCCGCAAGGCCCCTGTTCAGTATAGCAGATGAGGCAACCTGGGCGAGGTACTGGTCATCCTCCCCAGTTGTATCCCCGACCCGGAGTCTGAAGCTTAAGGACACTACCCTTGAGGCGGCATAGGTGGGATCCCTCGATGAGTCCGAGGGAAAAACCGACCGTAGAGGTAAACGGATAAAGAAGAAGAAGATAATAAATAATAAAATTGCGTAAGATGTCTCGTATTTTAATAGAATTCATTCCTAAATACAATTCTATGTCATAAGGAAATCATTGAAAATATTACATGGGGTATAATAATTTATGGCAGTTGTGCTTTGAAACTTAGATGTTTCAAATTCCATCTTATGACCAAAGTCGTACACCTTTAGAGAAAATTTACGTGTTACTCAGAACAGAATTATAGTAAGTGGCCCGCCAACGCTGTACATTCTAGCTATATGTGTCCCGAATTCACTAATGATGAATGGCATGTCTATAACTGATTTAACTGATAGCTGTATAACTGATTCTCAGAGGTGTAGTACTGTCTGCAGCCTGGTTACGTCAGAATACCAAAATATAACAATCGGACGACGACTCGCTGGGTGTCCCTCAGCGCCAACCGTCTAAATGCATCCCCTTGCGTTAGTAAGCTGGTAAGCCTCGTTTTCGAATGCATAGTAGTAGCCTGGTATTTGACACGTCAGAACCACTGTTATTGTCAACACATCGACAATGGCTAGTATAATCAGCACCGACGAATGAAAAACGTAATTTTAATCTATGGAGGATCTGGCCGGAATGCATCAGAAGCTCGCAGGCGATATGCACATGCGTTTTCAAAAGCCATCTGCCTTCCATCCGCGTAGTTCGCTCAAGAGTTTCAATTTATATCTGATAGATCTTTTTAGGGCCGGCCCCGTGGTGTAGGGGTAGCGTGCCTACATCTTACCCGGAGGCCCCGGATTCGATTCCCGGCCAGGTCAGGGATTTTTAGCTGGACCTGAGGGCTGGTTCGAGGTCCACTCAGCCTACGTGATTAGAATTGAGGAGCTATCTGGCGGTGAGATAGCGGCCCCTGTCTAGAAATCCAAGAATAACGGCCGAGAGGAATGGTCGTGCTGACCACACGCCACCTCGCAATCTGCAGGCCTTCGGGCTGAGCAGCGGTCGCTTGGTAGGCCAAGGCCCTTCAAGAATGTAGTGCCATGTGGTTTGGGGTGGGGGATCTTTTAAGGCACGCAAGGCGAATATTTGGTAGAGAGTAATGTCTGTAAGTGTGTATAAATTCATGAGTTATTAAACTTTATTTTCTGCATCTTTGGCGTATTTACAAACTAACGCATCCTGTTACAGAATATGTGTAGTAAAATGACTGCTATTTGTGTCACATCCGAAATATTGTACGTTGTAGCACTTCTTTGAAAACCAGTGACAAGGCATCCCATTCATCATTAGTGCGTGGCAGACACGTATACGCAGAAAGTATCGGGGTGGAGTGCCACATGTTATATGATGCCCCCACCCATGGCACTACAGCTCTTGAAGAGCCTTGGCCTACCGAGCGATCGCTGCTCAGTACAAATGCCTGCAGATTACGAGGTATCATGTGGTCAGCACGACGAATCCGGTCGGCCGTTATTCTTGGTTTTCTAGACCGGGTGTTATATGATCCATCATTTAGAAAATATTTGCGAGCTACTTACAGATTTGAATGCAAGGTAAATTACCTTCAGCTCTTACTCTTTACATATCCATTTTTTCAACTTAAGTAATTTTAAATTGCTATTACTTGACTCGCTGCACAAGTGTGATTTGTTTTACATATATGAGACAGCTTACTTAAAATCTAAAACTGAAAATATAATTGGTGCTTTAGAACAGAAGTAACCACTTCAAGAAAGAACACAAGAATTCACAAGCACTACACAGTTACAAAATTTAAAATGTGACCAGCAAATGGAAAAAAGAGAGAGAGAGGAATTTCATCTTCTCATTTGTGAAGATTAACCGTTCTCGAAAATTACACAGACGGTGTTCTTACGGCGGTACTCCATTATCGCCGAGGAGCTGTTCACAAGACGGTTCACCTTGTCCGCTCGCCTCACGTCAACTCACAGGGAAGCAAAGAGTTCTTCTTAATCAGGCAAAGTGTGAGACTCGTACTCAAGCTGACACGCGAGTGAACTCACCAACTGGCCGTACATATTTAGGATGAGGTTTTTCTTTGTACGTAAGGCGCACCACGACTTCCAGAATAATTATTTTCAAAACCGTTCATCACAATGTCACAATATGAAGTGCAACAGGGATAACATTACCATCTGGTTAAATTTATGAAGCAATAATACCAATGCTTCCGATTTTCAAAAATTGTCACTCAATTGTCACATTGCACAGATATTCAAATTCAGAGCTAGATTGTTGCGAACGGTCTCATTTGTTACTGTGTTGGGCGATTAAGTAAAGCTGACGTGGCACCTCTGCAGATCTCTCTTTCGTTGTTGGTGTTTTTGTGACTAGTAAAAGAACCAAAAACTCCCTGGTCCGATGTGATTTAAACATTTTGTTAATTTGTATACCTAAACAAGGGCTCAAGAAAGACCTATCGAACACTAGAACAACAACTAAAATATATCTATACTAGTGGACCCGTGCGCTGTTCCACAGCAGTCCTCATAAATAGGTCCGATAACTCATCTTGATACGCCTGGTGTAGTCATATTACTTTTCCTGCCCATTTGAAAAAATTTATGAACATTTAATACCGATAATATAGTTTATGGATTTTCCAAAAATAAAAATAAAAATGTTTATTTTTAAAGAAGATTCCAAATACCAACTTTAACGTATGTAACATCTTCAGTTGTACGATCCCGCCCGTATGTGTGTCTTACCCTACAGTTTTCTTTCCCAAACAGTAAGTCATAATATGTTTACCATACCGATTGGGAACGAACTTTGACTTAAACGGCATTCAGAGTGTCACAGTTCATCTCAGCTACCCTAAAGACTATGAATTCGTCACTAATATCTTCATTTTCGAATTTTTAAATTTCACCCCGTTCCTTTAGGGGTGCTAGGGTTTCTTGCCCCAACAGTAATTTTTCCAGATAAAAGCAGAAATATGTTTTAAGGAACACATCATAATCTTCACATAATGTTGTGTAGGCAACCCGCTGATCGGACCTGTCCTTCGGTTTGCTTATCTTCCGCTATTTTATTTTCCACCCCTTAGTGCCGAACTGCCAATCAGATTTCGTTCAAACCACTTCATAATCCCTCTCAGATTTAATAATACCTAACTGTGAAAATTTCAGCGAAATCGGTTCAGTAGTTTTTGAGTCTATTAGCTTCAAACATACCAAAATCCAATTTAATATACATAGATTAGGGTATTCGGGGAGGAAAGGAAGTCCATTGTGAGATAACGCTCCATGCGGGACTACTCTTCTTCTGCTAGGTGATGTGATGCCCTGAGATAAGTTTCAAAAATTCCTACTTTACAAAGTGTATACTTCTCAAATTATTGGTTGGATAAGTTGATCCTTATCAATCCTCTTTTGCCAGCTGTCTGAATGTAATGAGCATTTCGTTACTTTAGTGTCATTACTTGGTTTTGAATATCCCGAAATGCCTAGAAGCCATACGTTGAGTAGATGGTTTCGAAGTCGTAGTAACATTCCATACCTATATTAACTGCTGCGTTCACCGCAATTCTTCCATACTTCAAATCCATCATAATCGGATATATTCTTCTGAAGTTCCTAGACCCAAAACAACATTCCGGTTCAAAATATCACTACGTCCCCACACATCAGAATGAAATAACCTAAACTACGAATAGGTTTCGTTTCCAGAGTAAAATCAACCATGGAGAGCTATGATTAATTTAGCATTTGGATAGAATTCCCATATTATACCACAAAAACCAAACTTGTATGTTAGCTCGTCATTCTTTAGGGGTGTTCGAAAGCTAAGTCCTGAAGGCTAATAAAACTTATTAATAAATGATAATATAATTTGTGTGGAATATCATCAGTTGCCACATATTTTAGTGCAGCTGAGATGGGGAAATTTTGTCCACCAGTTGATCATGAACTTCGAGGAAATCGATGATGAGAGGAGTAAAAAAAAAAAAAAGGTAACTGGGCTCGATTACAGTTACTTAGAAATAGTTTACAGAATTACGATTACAAATTACTTTTTAATTAGTGGGTATAAATACAAATACAATAATTTTACAGAAAATTAATCTTAAGGAAAACGCTGATTTATTATTCGCTCGGGGCTGGAATAATACGAACGTTCTCAAGGATAATTTTTTTGTGCTTTTATCGCATAGAAGCATGAAGTGGCTATCATCACTAGGTGAGATTAGACATGATACCTGGAATTTTCGAAACGACGTTTTTTCCCATAATTTCTTATTTTAGATAGGCTAATGACTTTCAGCGTTTGAAATGATTTCCCATTTAGACGTCATTGATTTGAGGCCCCTACTAATTACTTTTACTGTTTTCGGAGACGCCGAAGAGCCGAAATTATGTCCTGCAGGTTTTCCCTAACGTGCCAATAAATCTACGGACACCAGGCTGACGTATTTGAGCACATTGAAATACCACCGGACTGAGCCAGGATTTAGTCGGCCAAGTTGGGTTCAGAAGGCCAGCGCTCTACCGTTCGATCTACTCAGTCCAATTATTTTCCATTTACTGTAGTTTTAGCTGCAGTAAACAAGGCAGGTTTAACTTCAGCTTCCTCAAGGTTGCTACAGTCGGGCCAAATTGCACATTAATCCCGGAGCGTGATTTCTGTGTTTTGTTTTGTCGATTCAATTGGCCCCTCATTTACTACTCACTTAATGCAATTCGAATGACTGCCGCTTGAATTCCGATGCTTAATGAGAAGCAAATAAGACATGAATTCATACCCGTAGAGGGAGAATGTTTAATTTTTATCCAGAATATAATGAAAAGAATAGTCTGAAGTAAGACAGAAATATTAATAAAGCAACAGAATTTCAATAGCCTCTTGATAAAAGAGAAGAAGTACCCTGCACGGGTCGCACATGATTATAACTAGGAATAAAAATATTTTTGTCTATCTACACTTGTGCAATGAGAAAGATAACCCCAGTGTAGAACGACGCAAAAAGAAAGTCAAAAATATATTTCACATTTATGATACAATTCTTTTCGACGGGATCTAAGAACGCTTATCAGTAGAAAATAAGTCTCTATGAACTTATAATGAATAATTTTATTTCCCTAATGTCTTCTCAACTGGGATTGTACAAGAAGCCAGGATGTCAACATTTCGTCCTGCATGAGTTCCTTAACGTATCAGAAGTCAACGATAAGGAGTTGGCGAATGTCAATGCCCACATAATTCGTCGATGTTATTTGCGATCGAGCACAGTATCTTGGGAACAGAATGTTTTACATTTTGTTAAGAAAGAAGCGATATTTCCAGTGTCGACTCAGTTAAATGTAACTTAAGAGCTTTTCAGTCTGTCAAGCACACAATTTCAATATAAAATATAACACTATAAAATACCTGGCAAAGATACACACTAGTACACAAAGAATGACAAGTTTCGCTCTACAAGAACATTCTCAGATTCTATCAAATCACTTAAATCATGCGTAACATGTACAGTGTTTCTTACGGTGAGTAAAATTGTCGATGATTGAGAGTAAACAATACTGCATAGGCCGATATATGTCAAAACTCTCAATCATTGACACGTTTACCCAAATTAAACAACATGGTAATGTACATATTTACCCCAAACAATGGAACAATCAATAACCAGGGTAGAAGTCTACGTAACTGTTGAAATCGTGATCAACGTCATGAAACCTCCAGTTTTATGTAGAATTCGAACTCCAGGAACGCGAATTTCCATTAAAAAAATATTGCATGCGTTTGCTGGGATTCGAACAATGGCCGCCTGGGTGCAAACCCGGTGTTTATTAATAGTTTGAATACTTTTCAGATTATAACAGTATGTGATACGGAAAATGAAAAGGGTCCGTTTGTCGGACCACAAAATTTGGTACAAAATTGTTAGGAATTTTCTGCTTTAGAAGAATATCAGAAAGATTTATTCATAAAAACCTACACATCGTCATTTTCCGCATCACATATAACGAAGCAGAAACCAGGAATATTGCATATGTGAAATGAAATGTCGTATGGCTTTTAGTGCCGGGATATCCCAGAACGGGTTCGGCTCGCCAGGTGCAGGTCTTTTGATTTGACGCCCGTAGGCGACCTGCGCGTCGTGATGAGGATGAAATGGTGATGAAGACAACACATACAACCAGCCCCGTGCCATTGGAATTAACCAATTAAGGTTAAAATCCCCGACCCGGCCGGGAATCGAACCCGGGACCCTCTGAACCGAAGGCCAGTACGCTGACCGTTCAGCCAACGAGTCGGACATTGCATATGTAAGCGCATGTGATAAGGCGGGCATGATCACATAAATTATGTCTTTTTAAAAACGTAGTCACTGGAACCAACATTTTTAAAAGCTGTCTCTTCTGTTTCCTTTAGGTTGCCTGAAAATTTCTACGCACGCATTCAGTTTTATTCTGGAAATAGCTCACTATGGATCATAATCTATACAAGAAAAATTTCACTTGGAATAACCATTTCCCTAATATTCAAAGTAATCGCGTATCCTTCAAAATAAATTAAAGTTTTATACGCTGAACAGTACACATTAATACTGTGAAGTTTGTATACAGTTCTAATCAAGAATGTCATGCTTTAAATGTCAGGCTCTTCTTACTGAACTGTGAAATGTAATACACTTTGTTTCCTAAGAGAGAATTAAAGGATGTTAGATTATCCTAGTTTTGCTTTCTTCACTCGAAATCTCGTGGCTCATTTTTGCTGGGGACTTTAGCCCAGACGTCGTTCGTGATATTAATTAATTTTTGAATGGACATGGTAGTAATTCATCACACTGCATTTCTAATTCATTACTCTTCCAAATTGTTCCCACAACGACATCATTATCTTAACTTAGGTCAAAAGTTTTCAGTGCACTGATTACATATTTCTTTGAGTCACTATATTCTAATCCGTCAATCGTTTCCCCTCACAGCATAGTACTTCCATATCACACCACGCTAAACCTCTTTTGTATGTTCTACCACCGCACACAAGACTGAGCTGCTATGTGCACCACAATGGCATAGAGCTCAATATCGATGTACAGTAGGTAGACATGCAAAGCAATCAATGGAAGTGGAATCATGTTTGAAGTTGTAACGGAACGGAGCACTTCTTAGAGAAAGAAATTGATTATGGAAATGAAACGCTTATGGTGAGGTAGAGGACGGAAAAAGAACGAGCTGGTAAATAGCATTGGCAGGCATTACGACGTGGAGCCAAAGTTGTGATACACATACACCACGAGAGGTTCCCAGCATTCGATTACGCAGTGAACATTTGCCGCGAAAATGCGAGGTGTTTCCACACTTAACACGAGCATAAGTAACTCACTTAATAATAAATTTCAAAATCATATCATTTTGCACGAAGGAAAAGAAACTTTATTTTACGGGCAGACATTTCATCAACGAACTACAGATCAAAATAAGGGCATGAAATTGAGAGACATCTTTGCTGATTTCCTTTTAAGACAGGCACGGTTCCAATCACAGACAATTTGTGTGATTGTTTTGATGAAAATTCTCTTTGTTTTGGATATTATGTAGATCTGGAGGTGCCAAAGCTATGATCCTGATTTAAACAGTCACGTAGATTTTTAAGTTTACTTGCTTTTATAGCTCAAGCGAATGAGTGAAATGAAATCCGTTTGTGTATAGACTGTGGAGGAATGGACAAAGTTAAGTTGCACTGGGGCGAAACGCTGGTATTTTCACGATTGAAAAAGCGTAAAGAGTTTAAATACTTTTAATATTTGCAGTCGATGAAATTAAATTATGGTTTCCTTCTAAGAACCTTATTCTTGGTGTAGAATAGTTAGAGAAACGTTCGACCGTCCTTGACTGTTGGATATAAGATGGTACTCATTCTTGCAGTAGGATAAGTCAACCCTAGTAATCTACACCTCTACATAAATCATTGTTGTTTTCCTAAATATTTTAAATTTAAATATTAATTTACGAAATCCATTCAGTATATACTTATATCACTAGAAGACCGTGGTGAATTTTTCATTGAGTGCTCCACAGATGAGTGCAGCGGCAAGATTTATTCCAAATTGGAGTAGAATTGTCTATAAACTATTATATTAAGTGCAGCTGAATTAGTTTGCGACTTCCAAGCAGTAACCACATATTCCATACCACCCATAGAATGCATATTTCTTGACTATGTCTTCTGTTGTGTATGAGAATTTCCAAATCATGTTGTACAGTTTACACTGAATGTACGGCATGCGTACGTTGGACATAAAGTAAAAATGACACGGCGTTCCCTGTGTTCAAAACAATTACTTCCTTTTATCTGAACATTTATTCAGATTACAGAACTGGAGAGGAAGTTTCAGGTCTGCCATGCCATTCACCTTCCGTACTAAGTACACGCGGAATAAGCATTGCATGTGGGTATTCACACTCCAATGGCTGAATTGACTATAGAGTCAGCGATTCTGTTGTGTTTTTCTATATCTGCGTTAAAGTCCGTGTAGTATGCAATCAGTACACACCATAATATGAATTTAATGAGTTCGCCACAGAAAAACGCAGTGAGTACATCGTTCTAAATATGCGCCGTATACAATAATGACACTCGCTTTTAGAAGAAAGAGAACAACACAGATCGGTAGGCTGAACAAGCAAAAATATTTCTGCCGCTGAATCTATTTGCTAACGAATGCGTGCACTGAAGCAACATTGGAGTCTTTCGTGTTCCTCGGCGAAAGGACCCAGAAACTACAAAGAAATAAATTATGTAAGTGTGATCGAAGAACGTAAAGGAGGGGAAGCGTACAGAATGTTGTAAGAGTACATTCGACGTTTTCAACAACCATTAGAAAGGACTAAATCGTCGGGATGCAGGTCGGTAATTTCGGCGAATTGCCGCCATATGGGTCGTTCCGACTGCATTGTAAGACAGTGCTGTGGGCAGTAAGAACTTGATAAAATACATATGTTTCGGGAAGGCTCTGGAAGATATTAGCAGACTGCCTGACGAGAAGATCGTCCAGGCATTCTCCAAAGCAGGATTTCATTTCTCGTACTATCATTGTCTCCCATTAAAAACTCGTCCGGCTCAATGGATAAATATTTAGAATGCTGGCCTTTAATTCAAGGGGTCCCGCGTTCGATTCTCGACCTGGTTGAGGAATTTAACATTCACTGTTTAATTCTTTTCTGTCTGAGTTCGTGTGTTTGTACCACCTTTAGCATTAAAATTCGCCATAATCGAAGACCCATTCTCACTGACGGGCAGGTCGCCTATAAGACGTCAACTGGAAAAACTTCCATCAGGCCTCTCTGGAGGACATGCGCTATTAGTATTTTTAGAATTTCAACAGCAACGGATTCGTTCGCGTAGGTGGCATGTCCGTTAGAAGATTGCAACAAATGAAGTTTTCGCGCAGAATATAGGTTTACTCTGAATTCATATGACCAGTAAAATCGAGTATTGAGTTATCCTGGTCAGCGCATAAATCCAAGGCTCATTGCGGAGCGTTACACCACCACAACGGGTGAAGGGTGCCAGGACGTATGCTTCGCGGTCCCCCTCAGTGGTGATTCATGTAACATCGATAGCACAGCAGTACGTCTAGAGAATTTTGCAACTGTATGAGCTTCCATTCCTGGAGAAGCATCAGAACACCATATTTGAACAAAACATTGCTTGACTAATACAGAAAGAGTATCTCTCAACTGCCTTCATGATTTCCACAAATTTCCCTAGTCAGTACTTTCCCCAGGCTTATCACCGATTGAGCATATTCAGGACAGGATGGTAAGACAACGTCGGCCGGCGTCGTATACGAGTTCCTTGGAGAGCAAACGGCTGTAGAACTATGTTCCTAAGCTACAAATCAGTCTTCTTACCCCCATATATCATCATATATCATGGAAGACTACTGGAAAAATTGAGTGCTATTGGACTAGAAAAAGGAGTGACTGAATGGGTGGCTATATTTCTAGAAAATAGAACTCAGAGAATTAGTGTAGGCGAAGGTTTATGTGACCCTGTGAAAATTAAGAGGGGAATTCCTCAAGGCAGTATTATTGGACCTTTATGTTTTCTTATATATATATCAATGATATGTGTAAAGAAGTGGAATCAGAGATAAGGCTGTTTGCAGATGATGTTATTCTGTTCAGAGTAATAAATAAATTACAAGATTGTGAGCGGCTGCAGCGTGACCTAGATAATGTTGTGAGATGGACGGTGGGCAATGTTATAATGATAAACGGGGTTAAAAGTCAGGTTGTGAGTTTCACAGATAGCAAAAATCCTCTCAGTTTTAATTACTGCGTTGATGGGGTGAAAGTTCCTTTTGGGGATCATTGTAAGTACCTAGGTGTTAATATAAGAAAAGACATTCATTGGGGTAATCACATAAATATGATTGTTAATAAAGGGTATAGATCTCTGCACATGGTTATGAGGGTATTTAGGGGTTGTAGTAAGGATGTAAAGGAGAGGGCCTATAAGCCTCTGGTAGGACCTCAACTAGAGTATGGTTCCAGTGTATGGGACCCTCACCAGGATTACTTGATGCAAGAACTGGAAAAAATCCAAAGAAAAGCAGCTCGATTTATTCTGGGTGATTTCCGACAAAAGAGTAGCGTTACAAAAATGTTACGAAGTTTGGCCCGGGAAGACTTAGGAGAAAGGAGACGATCTGCTCGATTAGGTGGTATGTTCCGAGCTGTCAGTGGAGAGATGGCGTGAGAGGACATCAGTAGACGAATAAGTTTGAGTGGTATCTTTAAAAGTAGGGAAGATCACAATATGAGGATAAGGTTGGAATTTAAGAGGACAAATTGGGGCAAATATTCGGTTAAAGGAAGGGGAGTTGGGGATTGAAATAACTTACCAAGGGAGATGTTCAATAATTTTCCAATTTCTTTAAAATAATTTAAGAAAAGGCTGGGAAAACAACAGATAGGGAATCTGCCCACCTGGGCTACTGCCCTAAAAGTTTATCAGTAGGGATTTTTGTTGTTGTTATATGTCAGAGGCATTTTTATTTTTTACAATATACCGTTATTTCCTCAAATTGTCAGTCTCTTCCAATACACATTTTTTTATCGTCCATCAGTGCAGTATCTTGCTAATATTAGCGCGTTCAGTGGCTGTGCCTAGCTTCAAGCGACGTAGGGGGTTGCTTTCAAGATGGGAAAGTTCCTTGGCAAATGAGTGCAATAGTGTAATTAATAACTTTCGGAAACTGCCAAGACTTATTCACCCTTTGATCTGGTTAATTGTAAAACGAACACTCGACCAAACATAAAACTTCGCATATATTAAGGTACTGTTTGTTGCATGCAAGTGTAAACGTATCCCACAGGTTCTAACGTCCACAGAGGTACCGCAACGTTTACTGTACTGGATTGCTGTGCAAGGGGTGTGAAAAGTCAGTGATTCGAGTCCTGCCTAGGGAGTTCATTATTTAAGAGAGAGTTATGTGGCTCTCTAAATGAGCAGCACACTACAGAGTTACGGGGTTAATCATCTTATTTCATGGCACGCTGCTTGACTACACGCAGGCTGAGGGAGAGCGTATTGTGGTTTCACAACTTTTGGAACAAATATAATATGCAACGTTTCACCTCACAGCGACCAGATACAGGCATGAGCAATCAATCATCGTCGAGGTATGGGTGTAAAATTAAGCTCTGTTCTTGAGGAAGAAAAATTGTAGGCTGATAACTTAGAGAAGAATTTGTTTATGATCCCGTTGAAACATACGAAGTCACTACATTTGCAACGTGTTCTCAGACCATTCAGTGAAACGGACAAAATTGAATTGGTCACTGTAGAAAGGTCACGATACACCTTCTTTAACAAAAAGTAGTTTTGCAATGGATATGTATGTGCAGGGGTAAATGTAAGAACACGCGGCGAGTTGGGCCTGCGGTTAGGAGCGCGCAGCTGTGAGCTCGCATCCGGGAGATAGTGGCTTCGAACCCCACTGACGGCAGCCCTGAAGATGGTTTTCCGTGGTTTCCCATTTTTACACCAGGCAAATGCTGGGGATGTACCTTAACTAATGCCGCTTCCTTCCAATTCCTAGGCCTTTCCTGTCCCATCATCGCCATATAACCTATCTGTGTCGGTGCGACGCAAAGCAAAATAGCAAAAAAGAGATGTAAGAGCCTTGGCTGAAAGTTCGTGAGTAATTTGTCAAACACTGCAGAAACGTCACGAGTCACTGGCTGATGCCCTTTCTGCATGGATCGATTTGAACTTTCAACAAGGTGATTGTCTAGTCCGAGCTTTATTTCAAGAATATTAACACTTGAATTATTGACCCTTGTTGTTAACTGAAGTTGAAATAATCCCAAGAATAATAAAGCATGTCGGATAGTTATTCATCGAGTGAACATAAGAGAAAAACGAGCTACATCTGCACTCTGACGGTTGTGCAGGTCAGAACAGAAGTCATATAACTGTTCGTTTCTGTCTAACTCTGACCTCGAGTAAGAGATTTAAAATAAACAAACACTATTTCTCCAATCAAGCAAATGGCCGTTCGACTTGGGGAACGTATCTATCAGCTTGCATTTGGGAGACAGTAGGTTTGAACCCCACTATCGGCCGCCCTGATAATGGTTTCCCATTTTAACACCACGCAATTGCTGGGGCTGCACCTTAATTTAGGCCACGGTCGCTTCCTTCCCACTCATAGGTCTTTTCTATCCCATCGTTGCCATAAAACCAATCTGTGCCGATGGGAAGTAAAGCGGATTGTAAAAAAATCTATTTCTCCATAGGAGGACATATTCCTTCAAAAATGACAGAGACCGTGACATCATAATTTCGTAGGACACCATAATACGATCTACCTCCTTGATGAATACTGCATTGCGATCAAATAAGCGTGAAATAAGTTTACAGAAGAAGATATTGACATTATTCTTATACTGGACTTCAAACATTGGTAGCCGGTTCATTTTAAGAAGACATGCCTTTCAGTTTCAAGCATTTTAGGAATTTCCAAATAACTGAAAATGTATTTCTCCCCTTCCAAGAGGATGATTTTTGAATACAGTACTCACACCCGGGCAAGTGGTAACAGAAAAAATAACTCATGGTCCTAAAAAAAACCTCCCATCTTCTTCGTAATACCAATATGAAACCTACACTTCTTACACAACTTGCATTCCATCAAATAAATTATCTGTCAATATAAAGAAAATATAGGACATGCTAAAATAAAGAAGTACATAGTTTCAGAATGTGTAGAACTTAATGAAGAAAATTTAGTGTGGCCAACTGAAGCAGCTATTGATTAAATGGATGGAGAAGATTATATTTGCTTTCTGATCCCTGACTGAATCTTCAAATCCTTATAAAGCTGGAGTTTATTACAAGTAAATAGCAAGCCGAATGTATTTTCTAAATTTTAATTCATTTTCAAGGGCAATAATTGCTTTATGTAGCATCTCACTTAATTTTACCTTCATGGGTTATTTGTTCATTGCGGAAAGGACATGAGTCTGTATTCAAAAGAATAAATCAAAATTAAAATTCGGAAACTGTTAGTGTCTTTTGGTCCTTTAATTTTTTTACAAGTGATAGAGATATATTGACAGAGTAATATAAATATACATACTGCCTATAATGTTTTTTTTATCTCTTCTTTAACATTTGAATCTTGTGACTCATGATCTTTCTGCAACGACCCAGTGAGTTTCTACAAGTCTGCTGAAAAGTTGTTCATTTCTATGACCATGCACTTCACAGGCTTGCATTTTCTGTGAGAATCGAAGACTGTGATTGGAATCTCATGTCCATTTCAGATCAGTCTACACTCAGTTCAAAACATGACTGGGCAATATTACCCTCATTGGGTTGTGGTGGACGTAGCAGTGATGCTCCAGCACCCCTGGTGGCCGTTTCATATTATGAAATTATTGTCATTTTGAGTATTAGAATGTGCTCTTACGACGGGTCGATCCAGTTTCATCAGGAATTCTTCCAAATTCTCAACAATCGTTTCTTTAAGGTTCGGTTTTCTCAGCAAGCGCATATCGAACTTACGGTAAATCATATTCTACGTATCCGTGGCAATGTAAAACAACACATTCGGTTGAAACAAAAACTACCGTCTCCACGATCACCAGAACATCTCTGAAACCTCGTATTAGGCCAACGATATCAAGTCTCGGAAGATGATGACCGCCTGTAGAAGCTAGAAGATAGAATAAAGTGAATTCGTACATGAAATGATCTTAATATGACGTCACTTCCAGGTCGATGGTGAATAAACTGATGGAAATTAGCGGACATTGATAAATTTCGGCCTAAAATATTGTGATATTGAGGTAGGCGAGGAGTAAACTTATAGAGTTATAGAGTTAGCCAGCGATTTTGTCTCGGTACCTTACGATCTAAGGGCCTGTCTGTCCTAGGCGGTAAAGGCGTGCTCGGTTCGCCCGGAAGGACGTGGGTTTGAATCCACATCAAGAAGTCGTAAAATTTAAGAAACGAGATTTCTACTTCCGGAGGTGCACATGGCCCTGAGGTTAAACTAACCTACACCAAAAATGAGGACCAGGTTAATTCCTAGGGACAAAGGCGGCCGGGCGTAGAGCTAACCACTCTACCTCACCAAGTGCCAAGGTTACAGATAGCGGAAGCCTTTATCTTCCACCCTTCCACGGGCCTTCGTGGCCTATAAGGAGATGACTTTGCTTTGCTTTCTACCGTAAGGTCTAATGCAAGTATAACTGAACTGACCTGCAAGTGTTGAACTAACTTTCAGAAGTAATGTATTAATGAGTGTTTAATTAACACTTAATTTTTATAGAATGAGTCATGACCACAAAGAGGTATTTTAGAACCAAATTTTGGGTACTTGCCAATTATACTATAAATTATTTAATCGTATTTCGCTGCAGCCCACGTCAATTTATTTATACTCTTAGAGGTTTCACACATGCCATGATATGTATGATATATTCATTAAGGATGATATAACATTTAGAATGCTGCAAGAGGAACAGATACTTATGCCAATTATCTTCAAATCTCTAGAAGGCTACTTCATACCAATGTAAAAGGTATGAGTAATAGGCGTGCTGCAAGTTATGGGGAATTGTTACGGATATTCAGCGAAAATCATGTTGACAATGAGGCTATACTGAGAGTTCATGAAAGAATTTCGTAATTTGATAGAGTTAAAGATATGAGACAAGCCTGTAATGAGCCGTAGCCTGACGGCCCATAAGAGACAATCAGATATTTATGCAATATTAAATAATTATATTGAAGTGGATTTCAGCCAGGCATTGGAAAAGTAGCAGATTACAGAACAGTTGAGACCGGAAGTCCATGGAGACATAAGTCGCTGTATCTTGCGCGAAGCTGGCTTGCGACCGTAGGAAATGTTCAGCGTTACCAGGAGTTAGCACATCTCGGCACGTGTAGAATTCGTTGGCCCTGAGGAGCGTTCAGCCAATTAGGAAGCGAGGGTGTGGCTAATATGAATTCTGGACCGCGAAAAATTAAAATACCAGGTTGACCAACATGGATATCTGTGCGAAGAATACATCGATATAGGGAAGTCAGTTCTGTTAGTTGATGGGTTTCCACAGGCCTGAGAGTGAGAAATAATATGGAATACATTATAGCAATTATCTGACTCGTTATTAGGCCATCAGGAGTGTGTTTAGTGTTAATTTTAATTAATATCAAAGTCATTGTGGGTGACAAGCACGCTGATTGGTTGATCATTGGAACATACGGGAATCCCCTAGCTACAACGGCGTTGGCTAAGTTACTTAAGCGTCCCATTCATCGGGATCGTCCTTCTTATTTTGTGAGTTGCCGTGAAGTGAACATCGTTCCATACTGCTCTTTTATCTGTGTGCGAATGTTGCCACGTGGGCAGACATCTAACAGTGTAAGGCCTTTTCGACCAAAACAGTGCATTTATTTTTGAAGAGTGCTAAGTAAACTGACTGGTGCAGTGATAAATTACCAATTGCAATATGTCGAAAATTCTTATTCTAAAGTAATAGACGCTAAGGTCAGCCGCAGACTGGTGATTGAAGGGGAGACGGTCATCCGCATTGTACTTACGGGTCGGTCGTGTATCGCAAAGGACTTTCGTATCGAGCCGCGAGCCACTCTAAATACCAGTATCTAAACCTTAACATTTGTATAGTGAATCTTACGTGTGTTTGTGCTGTTATATTAATTAGTTCACAGCTGACAAGGGTTTATTCGATACGTGCACAGGAAGCGGTGAAGAGGTATTCACTAGAAGTCTTGTGTGTTGTAGTGTACAGGAACTTACATCAAGAAGATGGCACCGCCTTTAGAAGAAATACGATTGGTTCCATGTGTTGAAGATGGAGTAGAGCACCACCGGAGCGGGGATGTGAACCGCTACCGATGTCCAGGGAGTTGCCAAGGATAAGACGCTTTTTTAAATTAAATGGAACGTTATATGAATTATGGTAAATACTAGTGAGGCTTATTCTAGGGATTTTCTTTAATGTAATTTTTGCCTGACGGCATGTGTTGATTTTACATTTGTAAGGCTTTTGATTTACTATTAGTTCGATTGGATATTGAGGGAGATGTTAGGATTTATTATGTTTTATTGTGTTACTTAGCTTAAGGTTATTCCTATGATTTTGTATGTTAGACATAGAAGGATCAGATTGCCAGGATCATCCGCTTTCCGAGTTAAACACTTGCGGCGTTGAGAGTGAATTCTATTTTTCCATTGTCAAAGATTAGTCACAGATAGGTTGCATGACGCCTGCATTTCAGAAGCTGTGACACGTGTGGAGCTGTATATGCAACGTTGACTAGAATAGATTCTTCTAATGTGAGTTGGAAACTGTTTCGTATAATGATTTTAGAGGGAATCGAACCCTGGTTTATAATGAGAAAGGCTGATGAGATTGTAAGATATACATGAGAATTTATGATATATGAAGTTGATTATGCAGGCCGATTGCATGCCTGATGACATTATAAGAATTGTGTGCAGCGAGAATAGGCCTGTGATTGTATTCTGAGAGATTATTGAGAATCAGAATTGGCGGGAATTTAAGGTCAGGTCAGTGAGTATGATGTGTGCGTCTTTCAAGTTAGCTTATCAGCCGTGTTTATATAGACAGGGCGAAATGAGATGTCGTTTCCCTAATACAACCTTGCCGGAACAGTGACCAAAGTCCCCAGAGCAGTATTGAGTTTTAACATTTCTTTTCAGCCTATTGAAAAGCAGGAAATATGTGACAGATGAAGGCACTATCCGGTGCGCAAATGCAGCCGAGGAACGCAATGTTTACAATTGCTTTCCACGTGGTTATAAAAGTATATTACTTGTTTTATCTTACAGGATGGTGTTTTGTGTAATTTCATGTTGTTTTGATATGTCGTCTTGATGGTTAATGGGGAACAGCCCGAGTGCTGATTGAATGTTTGTGGTCATTCTAGTTCTTACTAGATCCTTTGGTCAACCGCGTTTCACGTCGAGTCAGTGTAGTATATAAGTTTTCCCCTACCTAATCCAATGTAAATATTAGAGATATGTTAACTATGTTGTGATTACTGTAAATATAGCGTAGGGAAATACCACTAGTAGTTTTCTTAGTTCATATAATGTCCATTGCGTCTTAATTTCGTTTAATGGTAACTATTGCGGCAACCTCCCTGAAATTCAATCCGTATTATAGTGATACTTAAAATCTTGCTGCTCCATACGAATACGAATATGAACATTGGACAATAATGTGACGTCATTTTGAAGCTCACAAACATCTTAACGTTATGATTTTGAACTTTCACATTATCATTTATTTGTTTTGAGTAATTACGATTGTTGACCATATTTATTTCAATTTCATATCTTTGATAATGTTCATTCATCTTTTTATTATTTGGATTTTTACTTTGTTTTAGTATGATTCGGGGTTATTTTATGGAACAAACTCATCTTACCCCATATTAGTGTTTCCTATTCGAGACAAACCTCCATTATCCCTGTCATATACTTATAGTTACGTGATAAACTTAGACATTTAGACTTACCCACTTCTCTGCCCAACCCTGATTTAGTCGGATGTTTAATCAGGAATGGAGGCATCGTCCTAGAGGGTTATTACCCATGTGTACGGTACAGTAAACCTTGTTATTATCAGTTTACATAAATCAGCCGGGTCCCATCTGGGTAGAAATATTGTTTAAAATGTGATTTATACTGAATAGTTCCTATTACAGAGAGATGGTCTTGAATATCTCATATTTTGAAACCTAAAATAATGTTGTGACTACTATATGAGAATTTGATATCCAAGTGTTGTCAGTTGCAAAGCGGCCTAAGTAAATTGCATGCCATGTTGGCTATTTCGGAAATCTAAGGTGTATCTTCCTCTAAAACGGAAGTGTAGTGAGATATATCGAACGAAGGTATGCCAAGCTAATGTAGTGAGTTTCCCATTCTGACCAGCAAAAAGAATGTGAGTTCATGCACGAAATTTTCCTAATAAGACGTAACTTTCAGGTCGAGGGAGAAATCAGTGTTGATGCTGGGTAACTCATATATTACCTGGAAGTAACATACATTAAGTTACCAAGAATGACGGCTGGTACAGACGGGTTACGAACAACGGTAGGAGGATATCGGTAATGAAGGAGTGAGGGCTAAATTCAGGATGAGCGCGCTGAATGAATCTCTGCAAATTAACCGCATTCTTTGATGGAGTAATGTGGACTGAGTGAAGCAGGATATATTTCCGAATATAACCATCGACTCAGTCATGGAAGGTATGAGAAACGAATTTAGGCCTAGAGAGACTCTTTAACAAGATCAAGGGGAGAATACATTGGCGGACGCTTGTACAGGATCACAAATACAATTATTTCATTCATACAGGTTTGTAGACTGTTGAGTTAACTTTCGGAGGAATAAGACCTTACTCTCCTTCGAGGTCGTATAACTACTCACTCGTGATTTCAATCTCCAGTAGTGCTACTGCGTCAGCATCAACGGTCAAGTGCAAGAATCATAAGAGTACGGCGATTATTAAAGTGAAGTTAGCGAGTGTTCTAATGTATCTCACGTGAGTTGTACTGAATTAATAATTAATATTGAAATCTATATATATAAAGTAGCTTGTCCTGACTGACTGACTGATTCATCATCGCCGAGCCAAAACTACTGGACATAAAGAAATGAAATTTTGGAGATATATTCATATTAACATGTAGGTGCTCGCTAAGAGAGGATTTTTGGATATTCCGTCGCTAAGGGGGTGAAAAGGGGGGTGAAATTTTAAAATGAGTGTGTCTATATCTCAAAACTTTAAAAGTTTACAGATGTGAAAATTGGTATTTAGAATCTTCTTTAAAAATAAGGAAACACGTATTTTTTTGTTTTGAGACAATCCCAATAGGAGGGGCACAAAAGGGTGAAAAAGGGGTTGAATGCCTTTAATCGGGATACCGGTACTTATATCTCAGAAACTGAAGATATTACAGACATGAAAATTGGTACTTTTGATCTCTTTTAAAAATAAAGAAACACGTATTTTTTTGTTTGGGGGAAATCCAATTAATGGGAGGGTGAAAAGGGGGTGAATTTTTAAAATGGGTGCATCTATATCTCAAAACTCTTAAAGTTTACAGATGTAAAAATTGGTACTTAGAATCTTCATTAAAAACAAAGAAATACGTATTTTTTTGTTTTCGGAAAATCCCAATAGGAGGGGTGAAAAGGGGTGAAAACGTGGTTGAATGACTTTCATGAGGATACTTATATCTCAGAAACTGAAGATATTACAGACCTGAAAATTGGTGTTTAGGATCTCCTTTAAAAATAAAGAAATACATATTTTTTGTTTTTGGAAAATCCAATTAATGGGGGGTGTGAAAAGGGGGTGAATTTTTAAAATGAGTCTATCTATATCTCAAAACTTTTAAAGTTTAAAGATGTAAAAATTGGCATTTGGAATCTCCTTTAAAAATAAAGAAACACGAATTTTTTTGTTTTCGGAAAATCCCAATTGGAAGGGTGGAAAAGGGTGATAAAGCGGTTGAATGCCTTTAATGAGGCTACTTATATTTCAGAACCTGAAGATATTACAGACCTGAAAATTGGTATTTGGGATTTACTGTAAAAATAAAGAAACAGGTATTTTTTTGATTTTGGAAAATCCAAATAATGGAGGGTGAAAAGGGGGGTGAATATTTAAAATGAGTGTGTCTACATCTTAAAACTTTAAAAGTTTACAGATGTAAAAAAAATGGTATTTAGAATCTTCTTTAAAAATACAAGAACACGTATTTTTTGCTTTCTTTACATCCCAATAGGAGGGGTGAAAATGGGTGAATAATGGGATGAATGCCTTTAATGAGGATACATATATCTCAGAAACTGAAAATATTACGGAACTGAAAATTTGTATATGGGAGCTCCTTTAAAAATAAGGAAACACGTATTTTTTTGTTTTCGGAAAATCCAATTAATGGGGGTTAAACAGGAGTGACAAACTGGGGTGAATTTTTTGAAAGACTATATCTACAGAATATCTGAGAAACGTAAAATGTTATAGACGTAAAAAGTGGGTATTTGGAATCTCCTGTAAATGTAAAGAAGATAGGTGATTTGTTTTCGGAAACTCCACGTAAGGGGAAATAAAAAGGGGTGAAATTTTAAAAAGCGAATTTCTACAGTGTATCTCAAAAACTTAACATGTTACAGAAGTGAAAAATGGTATTTTTATCTCTATTAAAAATAAAGAAACGTGTATTTTCAGCTTTCGGAAATACCACTTGGGTGGAAGGGGGGGGGTAAAAGTGACTGAAAATGGTGTTGAATTCTTTTAATTAGGCTACTGATATCTCAAAAATGAAGATATTACAGACGCGAAATCTGCTTTGGAATCTGCTTTAAAAGTAAAGAAACACGTATTCTCGGAAAATCCAATGAAGGGGGGGGGGGGGGTGAAAGAATTGAAAAATTAATTGAATTAATTGTATGAGAATACATACATCTAATAGAAACTAAAGTTGTTACGGACGTGAAAATTGGTATTTGAATCTCCTTAAACAAAGAAAAACGCGTTTGGGGGGCGGGAGTGAAAAGGAGTTGAATTCCTTTCATGAAGACACATAAATCAAAAACTGAAGAAGTTAGAGTCGTGATAATTACTATTTAGAAGATCCTTTACTATTAAGGAAACAAGTATATTTTGCCGGAAAATTCACTTACGGGGTGGGGGGGAGGGGAGTGTGAAAGGAAGTGAAAATAAAGTGAATTATTTTTATGGGGATACTTATATCTCAAAACTGAATGTGACAGATGTGAACATTGGTGTTTGGAATATCTTTTAAACATAAAGAAACACGTCTTCTATTTTTTTTGCGGGGGGGGGGGGTAAATAAACTTAACGGCGGTGGGGTGTAAAAGGAGGTGAGATCAATTGATTTTACTGTTCATAATGTACTTAAGGAGCCTCCGTTGCTCAGGCGGCAGCGCACCGGCCTCTCGCAGCTGGGTTCCGTGGTTCAAATCCCGGTCACTCCATGTGACATTCGTGCTGGACAAAACGGAGGCGGGACAGGTTTTTCTCCGGATACTTCGATTTTCTCTCTCATCATTCATTCCAGAACACTGTCCAATATTTCATTTCATTTGTCATTCAACGATCATTGCCCCAGAGGTGTGCTTCGGCAGCCGGCACAATTCCTATTGTCGCTGCTAGATGGGGCTTTATTCATTCCATTCCTGACCCTGTCGAATGACTGGAAACAGGCTATATAGTTTCGATGTACTACTTATTCTGATCATAAACCGATCATTTTTAATCTTTCCTGGGCTGGTTTTCAACAGCCATCTTTTCCTTCGGAGAACGTTCTTAGATTACAGTAGATCCTCCTGACATGTAAATAAAAATTTAAACACATTTGAAATAAACGATAGGAATGAGATGGACCGTCAAATTGTTCACCTCTATAATAAGGTCAACAATGCACGGAAGTATGTCATTGGTATCGCCAGAAATCCCGCACACTTGCCTACGCGCGACGATGGTGCTGGTCACATTGTAACAATGACACTGGCAGCAGATGTAATTTACCGCCGAGTAGCGATCTTGCAGCTTGCTGTGGGGTTCAGAACATCTTTTAATAATAATAATAATAATAATAATAATAATAATAATAATAATAATAATAATAATAATAATGTTCTGGACCGTTGTCAAATGTGCGGACCCCCCTGGAAAATGGTCCTGGACGGGTAATGACTAAGAATGCAGTCCGGCCGCGGGTTCAGTACCGCCAAAGGCACCTAAGACGACACCACGCCGGATCTCCTGAAGGATTTGATCCATATTAAAAACGCTTATAGGAAAAGATGGCAAAGATTTAGGGACCCAACTGACGGGGTGGAATATCTGGACCTAGCCCGGGAAGTACGAAATCGATTGCTGGAAAGAAAGATTGAAAAATGTGAGGAAACATACCGTAATCTATTAGAAAACGAGTCAGATCGCGAATTTTGGCGGATTCTCGCAGAAAACGAGTCAGATCGCGAATTTCGGCGGATTATATATCTAACACAATTAGCATTCAATTATAAATTTCAGTATAATACCGTAGCGAAGCACGGGTATCTTGCTAGTCTATATATATAAAGTAGCTTGTCCTGACTGACTGACTGACTGACTGACTGATTCATCATCGCCGAGCCAAAACTACTGGACATAAAGAAATGAAATTTTGAGGATATATTCCTATTAAGATGTAGGTGCTCGCTAAGAGAGGATTTTTGGATATTCCGTCGCTAAGGGGGCGAAAAGGGGGGTGAAATTTTAAAATGAGTGTGTCTATATCTCAAAACTTTAAAAGCTTACAGATGTGAAAATTGGTATTTAGAATCTTCTTTAAAAATAAGGAAACACGTATGTTTTTGTTTTCAGAAAATCCCAATATGAGGGGTGAAAAAGGGTGAAAAGGGGTTGAATGCCTTTAATCAGGATACCGGTTCTTATATCTCAGAAACTGAAGATATTACAGACCTCAAAATTGGTACTTTTGATTTCTTTCAAAAATAAAGAAACACGTATTTTTTGTTTTTGGAAAATCCAATTAATGGGAGGGTGAAAGGGGTGAATTTTTAAAATGAGTGAATCTATATCTCCAAACTTTTAAAGTTTGCAGATGTAAAAATTGGTATTTAGAATCTTCATTAAACATAAAGAAACACGTATTTTTTTTGTTTTCGGAAAATCGCAATAGGAGGGGTGAAAAGGGGTGAAAAGGGGTTGAATGCCTTTGATGAGGCTACATATATTTCAGAAACTGAAGATATTACAGACCTGAAAGTTGGTGTTTGGGATCTCCTTTAAAAATAAAGAAACACGTATTTTTTTTGTTTTTGGAAAATCCAATTAATGGGGGGGTGAAAAGGGGGTGATTTTTTTAAATTAGTGTATCTATTTCTCAAAACTGTTACCGTTTATAGATGTAAAAATTGGTATTTAGAATCTCCTTTAAAAATAAAGAAACGCGTATTCTTTTGTTTTCGGAAAATCCCAATAGGAAGAGTGTAAAAGGGTGAATAATGGGTTGAATGCCTTTAATGAGGCTACTTATATTTCAGAACCTGAAGATATTACAGACCTGAAAATTGGTATTTGGGATCTACTTTAAATGTAAAGAAACACGTATTTTTTGGTTTTTGGAAAATCCAAATATTGAGGGGTGAAAAGGGGGGTGAATTTTTTAAAATGAAATTGTCTACATCTTAAAACTTTAAAATTTACAGATGTAAAAATTGGTAGTTAGAATCTCCTCTAAAAATAAAGTAACACGTATTTTTTTGTTTCCTGTAAATCCCAATAGGAGGGGTGTAAAAGGGTAAAAAATGGGTTGAATGCCTTTAATGAGGATACATATATCTCAGAAACGGAAGATATTACAGAACTGAAAATTTGTATATGGGATCTCCTTTAAAAATAAAGAAACGCGTATTTTTTTAGTTTTTGGAAAATCCTATAATGGCGGTTAAACAGAAGTGACAAATTGGGGTGAATTTTTTGAAAGATTATCTTGGAAACGTAAAATGTTACAGACGTAAAAAGTGGGTGTTTGGAATCTCGTGTAAATGTAAAGAAACATAGGTGATTTGTTTTTGGAAACTCCACTTAAGGGGAACCCAAAAGGGGTGAAATTTTAAAATGAGAATTTTAACAGTATATCTAAAAAAACTTAACATGTTACAGAAGTGAAAAATGGTATTTTTATCTCTATTAAACATAAAGAAACGTGAATTTTTAATTTTCGGGAATACCACTTGGGTGGAGGGGGGGGGGGTGAAAGTGACTGAAAATGGTGTTGAATTCTTTTAATTAGGCTACTGATATCTTCAAAATGAATATGTTACAGACGTGAAATTTGATATTTACAATCTGCTGTAAAAGTAAAGAAACACGTATTCTCGGAAAATCCAATGAAGCGGGGGGAGGGGGTGAAAGAATTGAAAAATTAATTGACTTTAATTGTATGAGAATATATACATCTAATAAAAACTAAAGTTGTTACAGACGTGAAAATTCGTAATTGGATCTCCTCTAAAAACAAAGAAAAACGCGTTTTGGGGGGGAAACCATCTTGGGGGGCGGGAGTGTAAAGGAGTTGAATTCCTTTCATGAGGACACATAAATCTAAAAGTGAAGAAGTTAGAGTCATGATAATTGGTATTTAGAAGATCCTTCACTATTAAAGAAACAAGTATTTTTTGCGGGAAAATTCACTTAGGGGTCGGGGGGGTAGTTTGAAATGAAGTGACAAAAGTAAATTATATTTATGAGGATACTTACATCTCAAAACTGAAGGTAATAGACGTGAACATTGGTGTTTGGAATCTCCCTTAAACATAAAGAAACACGGCTTCTTTTAATTTTTTTTGGGGGGGGGGGTGGCAGTAAAACTAACGGCGGTGGGGTGTAAAAGGAGGTGAGACCAATTGATTTTACTGTTCTTAATGTACTTATAAGGATCCTCCGTTGCTCAGGCGACAGCGCGCCGGCCTCTCAGAGCTGGGTTTCGTGGTTCAAATCCCGGTCACTCCATGTGACATTCGTGCTGGACAAAACGGAGGCGGGACAGGTTTTTCTCCGGATATTCCGGTTTTCCCTGTCATCATTCATCCCAGCAACACATAATAGTAATAATAATAAGAAGAATAAGAATAACATTAATAATAATAATAATCATTTTAATAATATTAATAATAATGTTCCGAACCGTCGTCAATTATGCGGACCGCGCTGGAAACGGCTCCTGGACGGGTAATGACTAAGAATGCAGTCCGGCCGCGGGTTCAGTGCCGCCAAGGCACCCAATATGACACCACGCCGGATCTCCTGAAGGATTTTATCCAGATTAAAAATGATTATAGGAAAATACGGTATGGCAAAGATTTACGGACCCAACTGACCGGGAAGAATACCTGAGCCTAGCCCGGGAAATACGAAATCGATTGCTGGAAAGGAAGATTTAAAAATGGGAGGAAATGTGCCGTAATCTAATAGAAAACGAGTCAGATCGGGAATTTTGGTGGATTCTCGCTGAAAACGTGTCAGATCGCGAATTTCGGCGGATTATATATCTAAAACAATAAGCATTCAATTATAAATTTCAGTATAATACCGTAGCGAAGCACGGGTACCTTGCTAGTCTATATATATAAAATAACTTGTCCTGACTGACTCACTGACTGACTGACTGATTCATCATCGCCGAGCCAAAACTACTGGACATAAAGAGATGAAATTTTGGGGATATATTCATATTAAGACGTAGGTGCTCGCTAAGAGAGGATTTTTGGATATTCCTTCGCTAAGAGGGTGAAAACGGGGGTGAAATTTTAAAATGAGTTGCTCTATATCTCAAAACTTTAAAAGTTTACAGATGTAAAAATTGGTATTTAGTATCTTCTTTAAAAATAAGGAAACACGTATTTTTTTGTTTTCAGAAAATCCCAATAGGAGGGGTGAAAAAGGGTGAAAATGGGGAAAAATGGGTTGAATGCCTTTAATCAGGATACCGGTACCTATATCTCAGAAACTGAAGATATTACAGACCTGAAAATTGGTACTTTTTATCTCTTTTAAAAATAAAGAAACACGTAATTTTTTGTTTTTGAAAAATCCAATTAATGGGAGGGTGAAAAGGGGGTGAATTTTTAAAATGAAGGAATCTATATGTCCAAACATTTAAAGTTTGCAGATGTAAAAATTGGTATTTAGAACCTTCATTAAAAATAAAGGAACACGTATTTTTTTGTTTTCGGAAAATCGCAATAGGAGGAGTGAAAATTGGCTAAAAAGTGGTTGAATGCCTTTAATGAGGCTACTTATATATCAGAAACTGAAGATATTACAGACCTGAAAATTGGGGTTTGGGATCTCCTTTAAAAATAAAGAAACACGTATTTTTTTGTTTCTGGAAAATCCATTTTAGGGGGTGTGTGAAAAGGGAGTAATATTTTAAAATGAGTGTATCTATCTCAAAATTTTTAAAGGTTATATATGTGAAAATTGGTATATAGAATCTCCTTTAAAAATAAATAAACACACGTATCTTTTCGTTTTTGGAAAATCCAAATATTTGGGGGTAAAAATGGGGGAGGGTAAATTTTTTAAAATGAGTGTGTATACATCTTAAAACTTTAAAATTTACATATGTGAAAATTGGTAGTTAGAATATCCTCTAAAAATAAAGGAAAACGTATTTTTTGTTTCCTGTAAATCCCAATAGGAGGGGTGTAAAAGGGTGGAAAATGGGTTCAATGCCTTGAAAGAGGATACATATATCTCAGAAACGAAGGATATTACAGAACTGAAAATTTGTATATGGGATCTCCTTTAAAAATAAAGAAACACGTATTTTTTAGTTTTGGAAAATCCAATTAATGGCGGTTAAACAGGAGTGACAAATTGGGTGAATTTTTGAAAGACTATATCTACAGAATATCTTGGAAACGTAAAATGTTACAGACGTAAAAAGTGGGTGTTTGTATCTCCTGTAAATCTAAAGAAACATAGGTGATTTGTGTTTGGAAACTCCACTTAAGGGGAACTCAAAAGGGGTGAAATTTTAAAATGAGAATTTTTACAGTTTATCTCAAAAAACTTAACATGTTACAGAAGTGAAAAATGGTATTTTTTATCTCTATTAAACATAAAGAAACGTGTATTTTTAGCTTTCGGAAATACCACTTGGGTGGAGGGGGGGGGTAAAAGTGACTGAAAATGGTGTTGAATTCTTTAAATTAGGCTACTATATCTCAAAAATGAAGATGTTACAGACGTGAAATTTGATATTTGCAATCTGCTTTAAAAATGAAGAAACACGTATTCACGAAAAATCCAATGAGGGGGGGGGGTGAAAGAATTGAAAAATTAATTAAATTAATTGAATGAGAATACATACATCTAATAAAAACTAAAGTTGTTACAGACGTGAAAATTCGTATTTGGATCTCCTTTAAAAACAAAGAAAAACGCGTTTTGGTGGGAAACCATCTTGGAGGGCGGGAGTGTAAAGGAGATGAATTCCTTTCATGAGGACACATAAATCAAAAACTGAAGAAGTTA
Organism: Anabrus simplex; assembly: GCF_040414725.1. Taxonomy (NCBI): domain Eukaryota; kingdom Metazoa; phylum Arthropoda; class Insecta; order Orthoptera; family Tettigoniidae; genus Anabrus; species Anabrus simplex. The sequence continues at coordinate 503,950,000 of NC_090266.1, forward strand.
GAGTCGTGATAATTGGTATTTAGAAGATCCTTTACTTTTAAAGAAACAAGTATTTTTTGCGGGAAAATTCACTTAGGGGGGAGGGGGGTAGTGTGAAATGAAGTGAAAAAAGTAAATTATTTTTATGGGGATACTTACATCTCAAAACTGAAGGTAATAGACGTGAACATTGGTGTTTGAAATCTTCTTTAAACATAAGAAACAAGCCTTCTTTTAATTTTTTTTTGGGGGGGGGTGCCGGTAAATAAACTTAACGGCGGTGGGGTGTAGGAGGTGAGACCAATTGATTTTACTGTTCTTAATGTTCTTATAAGGATCCTCGGCAGCGCGCCGGCCTCTCACAGCTGGGTTCCGTGGTTGAAATCCCGTTCACTCCATGTGACATTCGAGCTGGACAAAACGGAGGCGGGACAGGTTTTTCTCCGGATACTCCGGTTTTCCTGTCATCATCCATTCCAGCAACACATAATAATAATAATAATAATAATAATAATAATAATAATAATAATAATAATAATAATAATAATAATAATAATAATCATAATAATAATAATAATAATAATAATAATAATCATAATCATAATAATAATAATAATAATAATAATAATAATAATAATGATGTTCCGGACCGTCGTCAAATGTGCGGACCGCGCTGGAAACGGCTCCTGGACGGGTAATGACTAAGAATGCAGTCCGGCCGCGGGTTCAGTGCCTTCTAGGCACCCAATATGTCACCACGCCGGATCTCCTGAAGGATTTTATCCATATTAAAAATGATTATAGGAAAAGATGGCAAAGATTTACGGACCCAACTGACCGGGAGGAATACCTGAGCCTAGCCCGGGAAGAACGAATTCGATTGCTGGAAAAGAAGATTGAAAAATGGGAGGAAACATGCCGTAATCTAATAGAAAACGAGTCAGATCGGGAATTTTGGTGGGTTCTCGCAGAAAACGAGTCAGACCGCGAATTTCGGCGGATTATATATCTAAAACAATAAGCATTCAATTATAAATTTCATTATAATACCGTAGCGACTAGGTGGAAAATAAATACTTAATTGTGAATCTATTGTAGTACGATACGGACCATGAAGCTGATTTTATGTAATGACTGACTGACAGACTGACTGACTGACTGATTCATCATCGCCGAGCCAAAACTACTGGACATAAAGAAATGAAATTTTGGGGATATATTCATATTAAGATGTAGGTGCTCGCTTAGAGAGGATTTTTGGATATTCCTTCGCTAAGGGGGTGAAAAAGGGAGTGAAATTTTAAAATGAGTGTATATATATATATATCTCAAAACTTTAAACGTTTACAGATGTAAAAATTGGTATTTAGAATCTTATTTAAAAATAAGGAATCACGTATATTTTTGTTTTCATAAAATCCCAATAGGAGGGATGAAAAAGGGTGAAAATGGGGAAAAATGGGTTGAATGCCTTTAATCAGGATACCGGTACTTATATCTCAGAAACTGAAGATATTACAGACCTGAAAATTGGTACTTTTGATCTCTTTTAAAAATAAAGGAACACGTATTTTTTTGTTTTTGGAAAATCCAATTAATGGGAGGGTGAAAAGGGGGTTAATTTTTAAAATGAGTGAATCTATATCTCACAAATTTTAAAGTTTGCAGATGTAAAATTTGGTATTTAGAATCTTCATTAAAAATAAAGAAACACGTATTTTTTGTTTTCGGAAAATCGCAATAGGAATCGTGAAAAGGGGTGAAAAATGGGTTGAATGCCTTTAATGAGGCTACTTATATCTCAGAACCTGATGATATTACAGACCTGAAAATTGGTGTTTGGGATCTCTTTTAAAAATAAAGAAACACGTGTTTTTTTTGTTTTTGGAAAATCCAATTAATGGGGTGGTGAAAAGGGGGTGATTTTTTAAAATGGGTGTATCTATATCTCAAAACTTTTAAAGTTTATGGATGTAAAATTTGGTATTTAGAATCTCCTTTAAAAATAAAGGAACACGTATTCTTTTGTTTTCGGAAAATCCCAATAGGAGGGGTGTAAAAGGGTGAATAATGGGTTGAATGGTTTTAATGTGGCTACTTATATTTCAGAACCTGAAGATATTACAGACCTGAAAATTGGTATTTTGTATCTACTTTAAAAGTAAAGAAACACCTATTTTTTTCGTTTTTGTAAAATCCAAATATTGGGGGGTGAAAAGGGGGGTGAATTTTTTAAAATGAGTGTGTCTACATCTTAAAACTTTAAAATTTACAGATGTAAAAATTGGTAGTTAGAATCTGCTCTAAGAATAATGGAACACGTATTTTTTTGTTTCCTGTTAATCCTAATAGGAGGGGTGTAAAAGGGTGAAAAATGGGTTGAATGCCTTTAATGAGGATACTTATATTTCTGAACCTGAAGATATTACAGAACTGAAAATTTGTATATGGGACCTCCTTTAAAAATAAAGAAACACGTATTTTTTTAGTTTTTGGAAAATCCTATTAATGGCTGTTAAACAGGAGTGACAAATTGGGGTGAATGATTTGAAAGACTATATCTACAGAATATCTTGGAAACGTAAAATGTTACAGACGGAAAAGGTGGTTGTTTGGAATCTCCTGTAAATGTAAGGAAACATAGGTGATTTGTTTTTGGAAACTCCACTTAAGGGGAACTCAAAAGGGGTGAAATTTTAAAATGAGAAATTTTACAGTATATCTAAAAAATTACATGTTACAGAAGTGAAAAATGGTATTTTTTTATCTCTATTATACATAACGAATGGTGTATTTTTAGTTTTCGGAAATACCACTTTGGTGGTGGGGGGTGGGTAAAAGTGACTGAAAATGGTGTTGAATTCTTTTAATTAGGCTACTGATATCTCAAAAATGAAGATATTACAGACGTGAAATTTGATATTTGCAATCTGCTTTAAAAGTAAAGAAAGACGTATTCTAGGAAAATCCAATGAAAGGGGGGTGGGGGTGGGTGAAAGAATTGAAAATTTAATTGACTTAATTGTATGAGAATGCATACATCTAATAAAAATTAAAGTTATTACAGACGTGAAAATTCGTATTTCGATCTCCTTTAAAAACAAAGAAAAACGCGTTTTGGTGGGTAAACCATCTTGGAGGGTAGGAGTGTAAAGGAGTTGAATTCCTTTCATGAGGACACAGAAATCAAAAACTGAAGAAGTTAGAGTCGTGATAATTGGTATTTGGAAGATCTTTTACTATTAAAGAAACAAGTATTTTTTGCGGGAAAATTCACTTAGGCGGGGGGGGGGGGGAGTAGTGTGAAATGAAGTGAAAAAAGTAAATTATTTTTATGGGGATACTTATATATCAAAACTGAAGGCAATAATCGTGAACATTGGTGTTTGGAATCACCTTTAAACATAAAGAAACAAGCCTTCTTTTAATTTTTTGAAGGGGGGGAGGGGTGGCGGTAAATAAACTTAACGGCAGTGGGGTGTAGAAGGAGGTGAGACCTATTGATTTTACTGTTCTTAATGTACTTATAAGTATTCTCTGTTGCTCAGGCGGCAGCGCGCCGGCCTCTCACATCTGGGTTCCGTGGTTCAAATCCCGGTCACTCCATGTGACATTCGTGCTGGAAAAAACGGTGGCGGGACAGGTTTTTCTCCGGATACTCCGGTTTTCCCTGTCATCAGCCATTCCAGCAACACATAATAGTAATAATAATAATAATAATAATAATAATAATAATAATAATGTTCCGGACCGTCGTCAAATGTGCGGATCGCGCTGGAAACGGCTCCTGGACGGGTAATGACTAAGAATGCAGTTCGGCCACTGGTTCAGTGCCGCCAAAGCACCCAATATGACACCACGCCGGATCTTCTGAAGGATTTTATACATATTAAAATGATTATAGGAAAAGATGGCAAAGATTTACGGACCCAACTGACCGGGAGGAATACCTGAGCCTAGCCCGGGAAGTACGAAATTGATTCCTGGAAAGGAAGATTGAAAAATGGGAGGGAACGTGCCGTAATCTAATAGAAAACGAGTCAGATCGGGAATTTCGGTGGATTATATATCTAAAACAATAAGCATTCAATTGTAAATTTCAGTATAATACCGTAGCGAAGCACGGGTATCTTGCTAGTCTATACAGGGTGTTAGGTGTATACGTGCAGATATTTCTTGTAGCAATAGAGAACGATGTGACGAACCACTATATATCAAACTTTTAGTAATCCGCGGAAGTTATTTCTGAGAGCAAAGTGATATGATGTTTTTAGAATAGGTAGTATGCCTCGTTCTGCGAATGAATAGCTTTCCGTTGATAACAGGCAAGTCACGCGCCATCCGTACCAAACTGGTTTCTGTTTATGTTTCAGAGCAGATAGACTACAGTAACAGCTGAACGCTACCTTTGCAATGCCACGAGATGTTACGTAATGTACTTGCCAAACTGGTTTTATGTTTACGAGCAACTGAACTACGATAACAGCTGAAGGCTGCTACCAGTGTTCACCATGTTACGTTACATTCTCGCCAGACTGGTTTTGTTGTTAGTAGGTATTTAGTTTCCGTCAGACCCTAGTTATCGGTTTCGGACCCTGGAGCTGTATCGAATTGTCAGCGTTAATACAGGTTCATTTGCTGTTACGTCATTTAGGGGATTGGGATATCTGTGGTCGGCAGCCCCATGGTCTAGTGAGCATGGAAATGACCTGAAAACCTATGTCTCTAGGCCAACGAAAGCAAGCATGGGATTGAATTGAATTAGGCAAGCACAGCCAACGTTTTACTTCAAACGAATAATGGACATGTTATACAAATAAATAAATTAAACGTACCTACATTTCGTGCCTCCTGCCGGGCTGTGTGGCTCAGAAGGTTGAGGTGCTGGTCCTTTGACTCCAACCTCGCAGGTTCGAACTTGGCCCAGTCCGGTAGTTTTTGAATGTGCTCAAATACGTCACACTCGTGCCGGTAGATTTAGTGGCACGTAAATAGAACCCCTGCGGGACTAAATTCCGGCACCTCATCGTCTCCGAAAACCGTAAACGTAACGCAAATACCATTATTATTATTATTATTATTATTATTATTATTATTATTATTATTATTATTATTATTATTATTATTATTGACTACTCGCCAATAATGTCTGCCTAGAAAATACTTCTCATCGTTTATAACTATGGATCTCGACAGTTGTATAATGTCCTAATTATGATGATTTTCAAAATTGGCTTTAAGTCGCACCTACACAGATATGTCTTATGGCGACGATGGGACAGAAAAGGTGTAGAAGTGAGAAGGAAGCGTTCGTGACCTAAATGAGGTTCAACTCCAGCATTTTCCTGATGTGAAAATGGGAAACCACGGAGAACCATCTTCAGGGCTGTCGACAGTGGAGTTCGAACCCAGTATCTCCCCACTGAAAGTTCACAATTTCGCGCCACTAACCGCACGACCAACGTATTCCAAGCTCTAATGCCGGGTTGAGTACCTCGGACGATAGAGCGCTGGTATTCTGCTCCCATCTTGGCAGGTTCGATGGAGGCTCAATTCGGGGGTATTTGAAGGTGCTGAAATACGCCAGTTTCGTGTCTGTAGATTTACTTGCATTAAAAAAAGTCCTGGGGTACAACATTCCAGCACCTCGGCGTCTCCAAAACCCGCCAAAGTAGTTATTGGGACGTAAAAAATTACGTTATTATTTCGTGCTTGCAAACGAAAAGCATATGTGTAATGGTAAAATAAAGCAAAATAAAAGTGGCCAGTCTGAGTTGCTAAGACGTTTAAAGCACTAGTTTCTTGTTTCCAACTTAGCAGGCTCGATCTTGGGTCCGTCCGGTGGCATTCGAAGGTGCTCGTCAGCCTCGTGTCGGTAGATTTACTGGCACGTAAAAATAACTCCTTCGGGACTAAATTACAGAGCCTCCAGAAACAGTATGAGTAGTTAGTGGGACGTAAAGCAAATAACATTACCGGTATTATTATTATTATTATTATTATTATTATTATTATTATTATTATTATTATTATTCACCTGTTCATACTTTCGTCTTATTCCTCTTTTTACTCTCCTTTTAAGTCGTATACTTGTTATTCATATATGATGTTTTGTTATTAATATTACTGTTATTTTTATATAATTATTATTTTTATTATTTAGTTTATTTCGTTTATTTATAACATCTCTTTAGCTTCATGTGACACAATACTTTTTCCGTCTTTAATTCACCTTTTGTGTCGTGTCCCGGTGTACTTCTGACCTGTGCTTCAAGACAGTGCTGCAAGATCTGTGTTTGTTTCCCCAGCCCGGGTGTGTTTCGTTTCTCATGTGACAGAGTTACATCTTACGTTCTGTTACATGTTTAAGTTTGGTCTTGTGATACATCGCCTTTAATTTGCTCTGCAGCCTTTAAAAGTGTAGCATGGTCAATGACCTCAGTGCTTGTTTTGTTCACATATCTGGACTAAGAACTCGTCTCACTCGGCACAGCAAGTTCAAGGCCAACCACTTCTATCTGTTTGTTTGTTTATTTATTTACCCAGGTATGTATGTCAACATTGTACTATGTCAACATCGTACCATGAAAACGTACTCAATCAACGGGGTGTTTGGGGGGTCTCTGTCCTGGGTGGTGTGTTCTGCGGGCCTCCTCTGGGGTCCGCGTTGTTGCTGCGGTTATCTCTCTGCGCGTTCAGGTATTTACTAACATGTTCAATTCAATTTATTGTATGTACAAGACATACGTCCAACTTGAATTATTTGATCCTCACAACTCTACTTCCTTACTCCATGGCCCAAGAGCTACACGTATAGCTGACGGCCCACCAACCCCTCTACGAGTGTGGGAATGAAATAACTAATTTGATTGAATTGTTTTCATATTTCAGTAGTGATGAATATAAAACAAGCATTTTTTGAATTTTTATACGTGTTAATGATGATGATTGCTGTTTTAAGGTCATCGGCCCTTAAAAACGCAAAGTGTCTTCTGTTTTAACTCGTAGTGAATAAGAAACAAAATATAAATTTCTCGAACACACGTAAAGAATCAAAAAACCGAGCTCGATAGCTGCAGTCACTTAAGTGCGGCCAGTATCCAGTATTCGGGAGATAGTAGGTTCGAACCCCACTGTCGGCAGCCCTGAATATGGTTTTCCGTGGATTCCCAATTTCACACCAGGAAAATGGTGGGGCTGTACCTTAATTAAGGCATGGCCACTTCCTTCCCACACCTAGCCCTTTCCTGTCCCATCGTCGCCATAAGGCGTATCTGTGTCGGTGCGACGTAAAGCAAGTAGCAAAAAAAACACATGCAGTGTAGGATTGAGCAACTGCCGAAATGCGTTCAAGGTCAATATCTAGCGTTTTAACAAGCACGTCTTCCGCACCCTGCTCGGATTTATGAAAATATCGACCTATCGATACTCAAAATACTAAGGCGATACTGTACTGTACTCCCAAGCCATTACGTTGCAGAAATGGCGTAACATCTGACATACCAAAGTAAAACTCGTAGCAATTGTTCAAAGTGATCATCCTGGGCTTCCCTGCAGGCTTCACTTCTCCGAATCCAGTTGCGACGCATTCGAGCCAAGACACCAGGGTTGTGTCCGACTCGTTGGCTGAACGGTCAGCGTACTGGCCTTCCGTTCAGAGGGTCCCGGGTTCGATTCCCGGCCGGGTCGGGGATTTTAACCTTAACTGGTTAATTCCAATGGCACGGGGGCTGAGTGTATGTGTTGTCTTCATCATCATTTCATCCTCATCACGACGCGCAGGTCGCCTACGATAGTCAAATGGAAAGACCTGCACCTGGCGAGCCGAACTCGTCCTGGAATATCCCGGCACTAAAAGCCACACGACATTTCATTTCATTTCATTTCATTTCATTTCATTTCACCAGGATTGTTCAGAATATCCTCTGCTGCTTAAACAATACGTTCACGGAAGTCGTCCGAAGTGGTTACTTCAGTTCAATATACTTTGTGTTTCATGTTCCCCCAGACATTAAAGTCCATTGGAATAACGTCTGGAGATCTGGCTGGCCAATTGATAGTTCCACATCGTCCTGTCCACCGTTGAGGAAATGTCTGCACCATCGTGTAAAATCCACGTGGTTCTGCGTAGTCGAAGCGACACGTCCTCTGAAAGCTCAAGTAACGCACTGTATCTACAGGAGCAAGGTAACATTAATAAAAAGATGATAAGTCCACGTAACCGACTTCCTACTACACCCATCCAGGTATTAATTCATAACCGGTGCTGGAAATTGCCTTCTCCTACTGAATGGGGACGTTCCACAGCCCATGAGTGGGATATAGTGGGTTCGAACTCCTCTGTCGGCAGCCCTAAGGACGGTTTTCCGTGGTTTGCCATGTTCACACCAGGCAAATGCTGGTGCTGTTCATTAATTAAGGCCACGGTTGCTTCTTCACGATCCTAGCCCTTTCCTGTCCCGTCGTCGCCGTAATATCTATCTGTGTCGTGGCGACGTACATCAACTCGTAAGAAAATGGTAATCAGCTGTCAAAGACACTGCACCCGTTGAATATGGTCAGGATGCACTCGTTCTTCATGCAGTGTCCTACGTATGGTCCAAGTTGGTACACCAACGGCACGTCTTATACTACGCGTACGGCGCCCAGGATCATCGTTTACTATTGTTAGGATGCCCGGCTCCATGGCAAAACGGTTAGCGTGCTGGCCTTTGGTTACAGGGGTCCCGGGTTCGATTCCCGGCAGGGTCGGTATTTGAACCATCATGGTTATTTTCCCTGGCATGGGGCTGGGTGTATGTGTTGTCTTCATCCTCATTTGATTATCATCAAGATGCGCAGGTCACCTACGGGAGTCAAACCAAAAGACATGCACCTAGCGAGCCGAACCCGTCCTGGGATCTCCCGGCACTAATATCCATACGCCATTTCATTTCCATTGTCAGGATGTCTTCTTCCGTGTCTAGAATTACACGTGGCCGTTTAGGCCATCGCTTCTGAAAGCGTGATGTAACACAACCTGCATCGCGAATACGCTGCAGTACAGCAAGTATCGTTGCTGGATTCGGCACCCGTCTGTTGGAAAGCCTTTTCCGATTTTCCGATAGATTCATTGAGGGCGACCCGTGTTCTGTTCTGCCACACGATACACTAGCAGCATATCTTGGTATTCGTGGTATTCATACACTGGCATTATTCAAATACTACTACTACTACGAAGTAACTCGCGTACTAGTACGGACGATAATTTGCCTCTCTGACAGCTGTTATTCAGGTCAAGGTCAGACAGACAGCTCATACCTCTAGTCCGGTGGTTTCATGTAGGGGCGGGAACCCGTCCCACCACAGCCCCGTCGCTAGAAACAGCAGACGACTGACCGGCCCGTGACAGGTCTAGTGAATTTGTCAAACTGCTTACGTGAAATATTCTCCCACAGTGTGATTTCAATACCATGGATTCTTGGGAGACCAACTCGCCGTATGCAGAAACACCCCGTGTTGACGTGTACGTAAATAAAGTTTCTTACGTCAACGAAAGAATGCGTGGGATAGGATTTCCAAGTGAGTAGTATCAGAACTGAATTGTCAAAGCACAACGAACGTTTTGCTTCATATCAATAAGGGACATGTTATAAAAATATAAAAATAAACGTACTTCCTTTTCGCGCTTCCAAACGAAAAGAACTTGTTTAATGGTAAATTAGAGCATTCTGCTTTTGCAGTGCCTATTAAACGTATCAAAATAAACGTTGCCAGGTTGAGTGGCTCAGACGGTTCAAGCTCTGGTTTCATGAACTTAGCAGGCTCGATCCTGGCTCAGTCCGCTGGTATTTGAAGGTGCTCAAATACGTCCGCTTCTGATCGGTAGAATTACAGGCACGTTAAAGAATACCCGTGGGCAAAATTCCGAAACCGCGCGTCTCCATTGGCACGTAAACATTTACTATTATTATTATTATTATTATTATTATTATTATTATTATTATTATTATTATTATTATTACTGAGCGAGTTGGCCGTGTGATTAGCAGCGCGCGGCTGTCAGCTTGCATTCGTCGTAAAGCCACCTACCAATATTATAATAAAAACTGTGTTAGTCCATTATTACTAACTCTTACGAAAATAATAGTTAAACGCCACACTCAAACTTCGGAGCTGGTAATCTGTCAGAAAACACTAAAGAAAATAGTGAACTTTTCACTACTCCGAATTATTATTAATCTTACAATTGCGGACATGTCTCCGGAATTACCGAAACATGTACTTACAAATTGTTTTACGTCGCACCGACACAAGTAGGTCTTACGGCGACGATTGGAGAGAAAAGGGATACAAATGGGAAGGAAGCGTTCGAGGCCTTAATAAAGGTACAATCCCAGTATTTCCCTGATGTGAAAATGGGAAATTACGGAAAAACATCATCCCGGCTGCCGACAGCGGAGTTCGAATCCACTATCACCAAAATGCAAGCTCACAGCTGCGCGCCCCTAACCACACGACCAACTTACTCTAAGCCCCAATGCCGGACTGAGTAGCTCGAACGATAGAGCGCTGGTCTTCTGATCCCACCTTGGCAGGTTCGATGGCGGCTCAGTTCGGTGGTATTTGAAGGTGCTCAAATAAGCCAGTCTCGTGTCTGTAGATGTACTTGCATTAAAAAACACTGCGGTAAAAAATTCTGGCATTTCAGCGTCTCCGAAAACCGTGAAAATTAGTTAGTGGAACGTAAAGACATTATTATTATTACTATTAATATTATTATTATTATTATTATTATTATTATTATTATTATTATTATTATTATTATTATTAGTAATATTATTATGATTACGGAAGTTCTAATTAAGCGGATCCATTACAGTCATCACTTTACCTATCGGCACTTACTGTCCAGTAATAAGCCTTCTGTTCGCCTCTGTGGTATAGTGGTTAGTGTGATTAGCTGCCACCCTCCGAAGGCCCCGGTTCGATTTCGAGCTCTGACACGAAATTTGAAAAGTGGTACGAAAGTTGGAACGAGGCCCAGTATGCCTCGGGAGGTCAAATGAGTAGAGGTGGTTCGATTCGCACCTCAGCCATCCTGAAAGTGGTTTCCCGTAGTTTTCCACTTCTCCAGGCAAATGCCGCGATGGTACCTAGCTTAAGGCCACGGCCGCTTCCTTCCCTCTTCCTTTTCTATCCCTTCCCATTCCCCCGCAAGGCCCCTGCTCATCCTAGCAGGTGGGGCCACTTGGGCGATGTACTGGTCATTCTCCCCAGTTGTATCCCCGACCCAATGCCTCACGCTCGACGACACTGCCCTTGAGGCGGTAGAGGTTGGATCCCTTGCTGAATCCCAGCGAAAACCAACCCTGGAGGGTAAAAATATTAGGAAAAGGAAGAATAAGCCTTATATTACAAATGCCCGGCGGCAATTCCACAGTACCGGTAGCTCTTTTTCCTTCGAGCAATGTTCACGATGGATGAAACTACGGTTTTTGAAATTTGTCTCATTAATAACAATTTCACTGAATACTTATAGCCTTTTCTTTCAGTGTCCACCGTCCTTTCATTGACCTGAAAAGTTTATGAATAAGCATAGACAACTCGCATTGTCTATTGTCAGAAGTTCATCGTAGACTGTCGCAATAACAGCACAGAAATGTTGCGCCCATTTTTCATTACTTATTAACTATTTCCTTTAATTTTGTCAGCTTGGATCACTGAGTAATGCCAATGACGTCTTATAAATCACACACAACTACACAACACTTGATTCGCATGCATGTGCTGGTACGGATCTTTGACGTCACTGTAAGAATTCCGTGTACTTTTCAAACAGACTACCCTAGACCGGTTTTCGAGTACAGCAAGTGGCCAGGCACATGAGTCAACCTCTCCTACTTGCCAAGCCTTTAGGGGAAGTGCACAACAACATGTGTTGGCCTGCGATAAGAAACAGGTTCAACAAGCCCTATACTCGGCTACTGTACTTCCGCTACTCGTGGGCAGAATGACGTAACCGGCGCATCCTGCTACGGCCGTTCAAAACACATTAGGTCCTGAAATATTTGGCTCTGTTATGGGCAAACTAATAGGACAAGGTAAAAATACATAGCATATATTGTGAGATGTATTTTTCTTTGCCGACTAGCTTAATATCTGCACGTATACCCCTAACACCCTGTATATATAAAATAAGAGCTTTTTCTGTACATTGTTCAGAATTTGAAATGATGGTATTTCTGTATCGGTCATGTCCACAGTGACCAGGAAATGCACTTTTTACTTTTCCGTAATTTCTGTGTGTCTGTTTGTCTGTCTGGCTGTATGTCTGTCTGTATGTCTGTATGTATGTACGTATGTATGCACACGCATCACTAGAAAACGGCCAAAGAGAATTTAATGAAAATCGGTATTCAAAGTGGGGGAATAAGTCGCTACAATCTAGGCCATAAAAAATTTAATTCACGCTGATAAAAATGGTAGTTTAGGGATGGGCTTAAAATTTATTATTCAAATATTTATGTTTTTAGTTGTCCTATCTTCATAAAAATGTGTATGCAAAGTCGAGGAATATGTCGGCACAATCTAGTTTATGAATAATTGTATTCACGCTGAGTGAAATGGTAGTTTAGGGGAAAGCATAAAATTTAATTTTTAAATATTTACGTGATTAGTGGTCCCATTTTGATTGGAAATTGGTATACAAAGTCAGAGAATGAGCCACTACAATTTAAGATATATGTCATTTCATTAACGCTGAGTGAAATGGTAGTTTAGGGGAAGGCCGAAATATAATTCTCAAATATTTATATAATTAGTTGTCGTATCGATACATACTACATAATCAGAGTTATAGATAATTAAATTTCCGACCATTTATGTCTTATACATTTTACCGTACCGGCTATGATAACACAGATATTCATGAATTGGTATTTTTGTTGCTAAGTCCATATCAACGCCGAGCCACGAGAAAATGGGGTAACAGAATTTAATGAAAATCGGTATATAGAGTCGGGGAATAAGAAGCTACAGTCTAATCTATAAACAATTTTATTCATCCTGGATGAAATTGTAGTTTAGGGGAAGGTGCCTAAAACGTAATTTTTAAATACCAATATTATTGGTCCTATCGAAAAGTACTATATAAAAAAGTTTTAGAGGATACAATTTCCGATCATCTATATTTTATTCAGTTTTACCGTACCGACTATGATAAGAGTAGTATTTCAGAGTCGGAAGAAAACGAAATGTGAAGGCCTATGATATCGAAAATGCATAACATTGATCAGCAATAACATTACATTGACCATTGTTTATTGTGATGTTCTTTGTCTCTTAAGATAGGGAATAAAGTGATTTGTTTTACTGATATCACAATTAATTTCGCACAATGCGGCATCCCCCTTTATAAAGTAAACAGTCCTCCAATGAAGGGTAACTTAGAAAATTACACACACAGATCTATTTCGGACGAAATCATGCTTATAATGAATTATTTGCAACCAGTATATGAAGCAAATGTAGGTAGAGTTAAGGAATATTTTTGGGACCACCCTCTTTGCTTCACTTCAGACGAAACATCAGGATCTCATTCAAGGGCTGTTCTGAATATTGTTGTGCTATCCTTGTCAGGAAATCGATCGAAATGAGTACTGTTTGCAATGTACAAATTGGAAAATTCAACAGCACAGCTTGCTTGATGATGCTTGTTGTTTAAAGGGGCCTAACATCGAAGGTCATCGGCCCCAACAGCACAGCAAACATGAAGAATTTGTATGAGTGCTGTTGTAAACTCGTGTTTTCTGGCATTCAGAACGGAAAAATATTGCAAGTTGTTACTGACCAAGCACCATACATCATCTCAGCACTTTCAGAGCTGAAACCTATGTATTATAATTTTCATCATATAACCTGCGTCGCACATGATATGAGAACTAAGGATTTAGAGAGAAGTCCGAATTTGAATACTGAAATGTATGCAGTCCACACATTTGCATTTTTTTACGGAGACCATCACAAGCTTGGAGGAAGAGAGTTTATCCAAGGAGTCTTATAAGGTTGTGATGAACAAATTCGGAGCAAACTTGCGGGATTTAGGAAAGACAAACTCAGACGAACTTTAGCAAATATACTGGAGATTGTAAAACTGGTGACTTGCACTGATTTAGAATTCAGAATCAAAACCAAGTTTTCAACACTGTTTTCTGTTGACGTTTGAGAGGTCGTCTTCCTCATACAAAGATATTTTACATCCACAGAGGCAGATATGACCCTTAAGCGTAAATAAATGTTGAATGTGATAAAGCACAACTCTTTCCTTACGCAATAAATTGAGAAGTGATAGAGTTAAGTCTCCCTTTTATATTTGTAAGTCTTTTTCCTCTTCCTTCCTTTTCCTGCCCTTTTTTATTATTTACTCCACTTTTCATATCCCTATTCACTTAAAATTTTTCCTTTTAAAATCTGGTACCTGATAATGACAAACCAAGCGTACATTATCTAATTTAAAGGAAATTTCACAAACGTTTGACACTCAGGTTAAGTTGCTTGGTATAAACGTAGATACCAAATTAACATGGTCAGATTGCTGTACTATTTAATAGGATATCTCGTTGTATTTACAACGTCAATATTAATTAATTTCAATCACTAGGAGTAACCCCCACAAGGAACCAGTCAGAGTAGATTCTGAAAATGAAGGATCGTTTCACTGAATAATATGTTTCACAAATAATACGATTTAACGGATTCCTACTTCCATATGGCAGGAGGGTTGTAAATAAAGTAGTGGCAACGTAGTCCAGAAACTGGCAGGCGATCGGGCACGCGTAAATAGGATATGGGAGTGGTCAGGTGGTGCTGTTGTTGATGTGTAGTGTGCATTTGTCAGGCATCCAGTTGCAAGTGCTGTTGCTATCTAGCGTTGAAGTGAAAAGTGTCGATATCACCGCCCTAGAGCATGATTCCGAAAGGTGATCAGTGTTCGTGAATTAAATTCATGGTTGCCGTGGCAAAAACATATCAGAATGTTATCGAGGATTGCATGAAGCCTGTGGCGAGGATTCATTACCATGTAGGACCTTTGCGGGACTGGGCAAGGCGTTCCGTGCGGGTCGGAGTGAGACTGAGGATATGATCCGCACAGGACGGTCGTTCCTTCCTCAAGATCAGATCGACATCGTGAGTGGTCTCGTTTCCGTAGACCCTCAAAAGTATGTCCGGGAATTAGACGTAGAGGTTGGTCTCAGTCATCAGACTGTGTGGCACATACCGATGAAATGCCTTAACATGAGGAAAATAGCGTCCCATTGGGTTCCACATCAACTCACCGACGTAAAGAAATGGTACGGGTATGCACTGGCTGGCATCCACCTGGACAGGTACAGAAACGAAGGAGACGCATTTCTGCGGCGTATTGTCGCCACTGATGAAACGTGGGCACGAGCCTATGAGCCTAAATTAATGCGTCAATAGAATGAATTGCGTCACCCAGGTTAGCCAACTTATGCTGATTTTAGCATACGACTATGAGGGTATTAATCTTACGCATACTGTGCCTGAGAGAAAAACTGTCAACAGTGTCTACTATTGCCGATTTCTGGAGTGATAATTGCGTCAGGTTATGTGGCACAAATATGCACGTTTGTTGCGAGACGATCTCCACAGAGTAGGGCGCTCCGTCGCCAACAGAGAACGCCTTGCCAACGGCCCCCAACGGTTTCGTGGCATTTGGCAAAAGGTGACTACATTGAGGAAATGTAATGCAATTTACTTGTTAGTGCATTAAATATTGCGTTCTATCAATATTGCGAATGCTGTATTTAAAGCCCTCGTACGACATGACACTGCTTTATGTAGCTCACCTAACTCACGTAGCGTAGAAAAAATTATACATTTTAGTTCAACAGTATCTACCGTGATATAGCATCATATTTGCGGCAGACAACAGCTGAAACACGTTGCGTCATTGATGTCACATAATAATGTAATATTTCATCGCGGGTCATTGTCCAATGATGTTGAAAATATTCCTTCAACTGGTCTTTTGTACGGAGCCGTCGCCATGCAGTCTTGCGTTTTAGGAGACGACAAATGTACCATTCCATATACCATGAGGACGAGAGATCCTGGCTGGTTGCAGACCAGGAGAAAATCTGGCCATGTTCCTTTCTTAGCCCACGTGTCGTTATTTCGGCCATAAGTGGCTTCGCTCTATATTGTTGGCAAATGTTCCGTCTCTTTTAAGCAGTATTCATTACGACGAACGCGGATGCTAGTCAAAAAGAAGTATTTAGTCCATAGCAATAATACTTTCAAGTTCATAAAAAGCAGAACACTTTGAAAGACTAGCGATAGGAATGTCATATTCATCATGTTCAATAGTATATTCTGCAGAAACGATTAGCAATCAATCACCTAGGTTCAGCATGTGTCCTGTTGCCTAGAAGGCACTGTGTCCTCCACGGGCACGGTCCATGAGTGATGGTAACGACGTGTATAAAGCGCGAATGGCGTCCTGGGGTATAGCAATCCATGCTGCATTCACCTCGTTACACAGTTCGTATTTGGTGGTTGGCATTGGGTCTCTACGCCGCACCCGTCGTTTCGCCTATCCCACACATTTTCGATTAGCGACAAGTCTGGTGATCGGACGGGCCAGGGCACCAATCCGACATCCTGTGACGAAAAGAAGGCACATGGTTGTGCAGCAAAATGTGGCCACGCATTCTCCTGCTGAAATATGGCGTCTGGGGTGTCGTTGAGGAAGGGTATGGCTATGGGTCGCAGGATGTCATTCACGTAGGTCAAAGTGGTCAGAGTGCCCTGGACACGCACCAATTGAGATTTGTGGTTGTACCCAATAGCACCTCACACCAAAAGGCCTTATATTGGCGCTGTATATCTTGTGCGAATGCAGTCAATGTGGTGCCTCTACCCATGTCTACGGCGAACCAAAATACGTCCATAATTTTCTAACTAACAGAACCTGGATTCGTTCGAAAACACTACCTGCTGCCATTCCTGACCTCTTTGACGTCGTTCCATACACCATTACATTCTAGCATATATATGCACATTAGTCAAAGGTAGGTGGAGAAGTGGACGACCCGCCGGTAACCCAGACGGTAATAAACCTTGACGGACTGTCACTCCTGATAGTGTACGATGTGTTACACTGTTTCACTACTGTTGCTCCAGAGCCAAGGAGGACGCAGATTTGCCCTGCAATGCCATTCGGATAAGGTTTCGAAATTCTTGGGGGGGGGGGGTCATCTGGGTCTGGGTGGTGCGACCAGACCCATCTCATCGTGTTCTACGGCCTTCGATGAACCATTCTGTACACACCCGTTGCACTGCTGACACACTCCGTCCCACACGAGCAGCAATTTTCTGGATTGATGCGCCACGTTCTCTCACGCCAATAAAGCGCCCTCTTTGAAACTCACTCATTTGGCGGTACGGTTTTCAAATAAGTCTGCGAGGCATCCTGCATATCTGCTGAAGTCACATTGATCCATTATCTTCGGTTTATAGCGACAACGAGAGTAGTAGGCACATTTTACCAGTCGGTGGTGGTGCGCCGACATATCAATGTGGACCTTGAACCTGAGGGGCGACATGGTTCCACTGCTAATCATTTCTTTTGAACGTACTAATGCGCACGTCTTTTGAATATGAACTTCCTATCTCTAGTCTTTCAAGGTGTGCTGGTTTTTATGAACATGAGTGTAGTTCCTGTACGAAAAGGTAGGCTGCCAACTTCTGAAGTGATCATACAGCTCTAGATGGTTACAGAGTTTGGTATTTATACCATGGGTCTGTAATAAGCAGAATCATTGGCTTGGTCTTTTCTCCGAATCCCCTTATGCCCAACACATCAATATGATACTTCGAAGATGCTTTGATCTAACTGTAAAGAATGTTGCCACTGGGAAACTCTCCAGATGAAGGTCTCTGGCTTTTACAGCACGAAGGGTGAGGTTCGGTTTTTGCCTAGTTTTAGAGTACTGTATTGTACGTATTAGCGACGAATTATTTCAAATATGACATCCCCAAAAGCTATGCTTGCCCATGTATGTATGTTTAGTCCTCAGCCCGAAGGCTGGTTGGATCCTCAACAGCTCTGCCATCAGCTGTCATAGATGGCCTAGGCATCACTGAAGAGGCGTACTAGGGAAATGAGGAGTGAGGTAGTTTCCCGTTGCTTTCCTCACCGAGCCAGAAGTTGCTATTGCATACCAGTCTGCCAAGCCCACTGAAACGCATGCACCAACCGACCCTATGAGCAATATTTTCACACCATTCATAGCAGGGACTGGCTGCAGAAGGAATGGCATTACTAGCATCACTCATACCTCAGTCACTTTCATTTTGTCAAAGCCAAGGATAAAGCTGAGACAGATGACTGGAAGTAACAAGATTGCTCTAGCCCATACCAGAAGACATATTGCACTGTAAACACTAGGTCCCGCCAGCAAAGGCATTGCTTGCCCATACTTCAGAAAAAGCTACGGATGTGTGTCCATTCTTGATTATATATCGACACAATTGTAGCAGTTCCTGATCGGTCGATATTCTTTCCATTCAGGCGGTCCTTTACGAATACATACATACATACATACATACATACATACATACATACATACATACATTATAGACTGTTATGCCTTTCAGCGTTCAGTCTGCAAGCCTCTGTGAATTTACTAAACGTCGCCATAATCCTCGATTTGCAACTAGTGTTGTGGCCTCATTTAGTTCTGTACCTCTTACCTTTAAATCGTTGGAAACCGAGTCTAACCATCGTCGTCTTGGTCTACCTCTACTTCTCTTACCCTCCATAGCAGAGTCCATTATTCTCCTAGGTAACCTATCCTCCTCGATTCGCCTCATATGGCCCCACCACCGAAGCCGGTTTATGCGTACAGCTTCATCCATCGAGTTCATTTAACGAATGCCTCCAAAATTTTTGTAGCGATTTATGATACCGTGCACTGCAGACTGGGTGACATTAAAATCTCGAGCAATACTCCACTGAGACGAACCACCACTGTGGTTCCGAGAGACCAGGTTTCGCACTTCCAGCTCTGTAGCACGTACTCGCGTCATATTTTACAGTAGCTCTGGCAACGTAGTTTGTGGCAGCTCTCCATGAAACCAAAGCATCCTGGATACATTTTCAGCTGCCTTTCAAGTGTGCAACGGCGGGGATGTTCCCGAGATTTCCGGTACAACATTGGCCGACCGAAGATCACTGATTCATCTTGTGATACTGAGTGAGTCCGTTGTTTGTTATATGGAAAGTGCAATTTCGCCGCTGAGCGAGCAATATCTTGTATCCCCAAAAGCTCTCCATATCCATTATTATCCGTAAGACTTGTCACGCATCACAGACACATATGGATATGCAGTCCATCAGAAAAAATTTCGTTGTGTTCATTTTCCTATGATGGATGGTAAGGAAAAATGAACCTTAAATGCATTATAGACCCTTTGCAGGTGTGCGTAACTACGTCATTTAAAGACACATTCCTTCAGTACGGCACAGTAAATTCATTTTCCTTTGTACGTTGGGACAGGAAGGTGATCGTAACGAAAATTGTCCTCATGGACTGCGTATCCATAATATGTGGCTGGGAGGCCTGATCAGTCTTAAGGAGGATAATGGATAGGAAGAGCATTGTGAGATGCGAAGTTTTGCTCTCGCAGCGTCGATATATTGTAGTGTTATATGTCAGAACGCGAAACAAGGCAATGTGTTCTTTCAGTACGTATGCTCGGAATCGGATTCTTGACGTGAACGAAATTAACTGATATTGACGTTGGACTTGCTGGACTATTTGAATCCTAACCTAAAGCAAGCATATTGTGCGATATTTCGTAGTAAAAATTTTACGGAATTCATATTTGGAGTAATGGTGCGTACAATGATAAAATTCCCTTTCTGTAGAAGAATGCACTTTGTATCATTACTTGCTCATCCGTCACGGCGCGTTCTTGACCCTGATGTAATTTTTACAAAATTTTGATTTTTATAAACCTGTATGATTGCGTCTTGGTAGCTAATCCCAATTTACACTGTGATTCTCGTTATACTTATAATGATCATCGTACCGTGATTAACCATATATTAGTTATACCTAGTGTTATGATAAATTTGTTGGCCCACTCTAGGGAAATTTAAACACCGACTGTGTGAAAAATTGGATATGGTTCATTTTAAATTTAAAAGCCAAGTTTTGAAATAAAGTAAGAATCGCCGATGCACCCTGTAGGCTCTTTTTCAGCAAGGGCATATTTTTAAGTTTCGTGTAGGAAAACTTATAAAACACCATAAAGCTCTGAATCAACCGTCTGAATTTCACCGGTTTCATACCAGAATGCTAACTGTAAGGTATCACTGTACCCATTTTCTCCATCTCGCAATTGAGATGTGCTTAATTCTGCTTGGAAGAGAGAAAAATGTGAAATTTGTCACATTCATTGCAGGTGATTCATGTTATTCGTACAAGAGATCTGGCTGAACTGGGATTACTACGGCTTAAGTTATTGAATCCTGGCTTGTAATATTACAAGTTCATTTACTAGCTTAGACTTTTACCGGGATCCAAATTCTGGAATGGGGTTCGCACCGAGTGAGTACAGCATTAGTGGAGCACATGCTTCCATATTTTTACTAATAACTATGCAGCCCACCTCTTACAAACGTTATATCCTGCCTGTCATGAGGCCTGTATTACCGCAGTGAGAAAGGTCAATATTATTTCGGTTATAATTACTGAAAAATTGTTGTTTGCTAAGGATTAACAGTTACCAGGAAATATGTGCAGAACATGGAATCGAAAGTCCTCCGAAACAAATATTTTCATACGGTTTGGCATAGTATTACGTTGATTTCTGAATAAGCCGTACTGGTATGTTGCAATGGTGACATATTAATATCCTCAAAGAGAGATTCTACTAAATGAATTGCAACATTACTGGGAAAAAGAAGATCGAAAACTATTGTAGAGGGAAGTAATGAATTTATAATGGACGTTATATTATCATTGGTTCTCGGAAGGATACGTTATATAGATGCACTTTTTAGATAATCATTTTCAAAAGTTAACAGCTCTGACGTGTTTTCTTATCATGACT
Organism: Anabrus simplex; assembly: GCF_040414725.1. Taxonomy (NCBI): domain Eukaryota; kingdom Metazoa; phylum Arthropoda; class Insecta; order Orthoptera; family Tettigoniidae; genus Anabrus; species Anabrus simplex. Next base: position 503,971,105 of record NC_090266.1, read on the forward strand.
AGGGCTTGAAATAAATTTCCATTTAACTTCTTCCACTGTGAACGCCAAGAGCAAAAAATAAACTTTGATCGATTCTATAGCATTCTCTTTTTGTTTCCACGCAATTGTTATTGAAGGATGCCTAAGAAATGTCTTTTCATTGTCGGTGAATTCTACAGCGATAATTTCCTGCCATACATTATCAAATTTTATTCCTTTCTGTTCATTTCATCCGTTGAATGGAGAAAACCTTTCTCTCCACACAAAAGAATGTAACTGATTTTTTATTATTTGTTCTGACATATCAATTGACTTGTTATACGAGACCAAACAAGAAACTCACCCAGCACAGGATATTTACGATTAGAAACACTTTGTGCGCAAACCAAGGGAATGAATGGTTTTTTTCATTGCTTTCTCTTGCTAACAACTACCTACTAGAAACACGTAATTACAAGAAAACCTCATGTTTATCAACATAAATGTTATTGTTCGCTGAGCTTTCAAATCAGATTTATTCACGAAAGTTACTGTGACACTGAAAAATTAGTATGTTCTGTACACAAAACGCATGTGATCATAAAATTATCAAGTTTTACGCTATGTTACTCAACAGATTAAGTATATCATTGTATTTGGGGCGTTCAGAAATGATTGGCAATAATTTTTTATTCACAGTAACCATTTATTGAAACAAAATAAATACAGAACAGGATACATTGGTGGTATCCAGTATCCATGCACGTTTGACGTTGGACCGACGGCTTCCATGTGCGTGTACTACACAATTTTTGAGGGTAAACCGGCATCACTACTGGACAGCTGCTTGAAACTCGTCCTTTGGGGTGAACTTCTTAACCCCAATACTCACGGGCGTGATTTCTTGGTAAGAGGGCTCCCATTGAGTATCCACCCATATACTGGCGTTTCTTGTCTGGAGTCTTGTGACGTAACCATTACTCTTCGATGAGACAATCATGGAACACCACCGGATTCGTCCTTTATAGCCACAGCAATTGTTGGCATGTCTTCACACACTTCCGCTTCAGCGCAATGGTGGGAGAATGGAAGACTCATTGAGCAGAAACTTTTTAATCTAAAATTCCTGATGGATAATTGTATGTAGTGTTCCACTTGATAAACCCGTCGCGTTCTCTAATTCGCCGAAAGAGATTCGCCTCTTCTCCAGTATCAATTTGAACACATGCTGGGTATTTTATGGATTGTGTGCAGTTGCTGTATATTTTGTAACTTTTAGGTGATATTTAAAGCCATTCCTTTTCAGTTTCGATTCAGTTAATTTATAACAGTAACGTTCTTCAGTCTGTCGAAACGAATTTAGGAGATAGTGGGTTTGAGCCCAACTTTCGGCAGCTCTGAAGATTGTTTTCCGTGGATTACCATTTTCACAGCAAGCAAATATTGGGGCTGTACCAGAATTAAGGCCATGGCCGCTTCCTTCGCACTCCTAGGAATTTCCTATCCCATCGTCGCCGTAAGACCTATATGTTTCTGTACGACGTGAAACAAGTTGTAAAAAAATCTAATGTATGGGTAAGCAAGTTTAGTTTATAAACTACTTCAAAAAGAAACCGTATAAGAACAGAATTATACCTGAAAAAGGAACAACTTAATATATACGAGGGTAAGTCAATAAATAAGTCGCAAACCTGTGTGTGCCTTATACCATTTGAAATTACGCGCGCAAGTTTGCAGCAGATTGCAGCATATATATGCTTGTCGTATGACATCTCGCAGGCACTCAGTCAGTCAGAGGCTGTTAGTGCACGATGGCACATGTGTCGCATGATTGAACACGAGAAGAACAGTGTGCAGTTGTGCGTTTTTGTGGGCCAAAGGACTGTCCACAGAAGAAGTACACCGCGAAATGCATCCCATCTATGGTGAAAACTATTTCTCATGGAAAGCTGTGTTCAATTGGATCCAGAAATTTAACCTTGGAAGGAAAAACATCAGAGATGGGGAGCGTCCTGGTCGTCCTGCGGAGGTGTCAACTGGAACATCCACCTTACAGTCCTGACTTAGCCCCAAGTGATTTTTATCTGTTTGGGATGCCGTAATCTATGAGGTTCCAGGTTGGCTGCGACAGCAACCAAAGGACGTCTTTGCTGCTGGTTTTCAAGGACTTGTAAAGAGATGGGGTAAGTGCCTGAATGAACAGGGTGAATATGTGGAAGAGTGAAATAAATGTCAGAAAGTTATTTTGATTAATTTTGCCTCATTTCAGTTTTGCGACTTATTTATTGACTCGCCCTCGTATATAAAATAACTTGTCCTGACTGACTGACTAATTCATCATCGGAGAGATAAAACTACTGGGCATAAAGAAATGAAATTTTGGGGATAAATTTATGATACAGAGTAGGCGCTCACTGAGGGAGGATTTCAGGATATTCCTTTGCTAGGGAGTGAAAAGAGGTGCGAATTGTTTAAATGAGTATATCTATATCTCAAAACCTTAAAAATTTTACGAACATAATAATTGGTATTTGGAATTTTCTTTAAAATTAAAGAGACATGTAGTTTTTGTTTCCGGAAAATTCCATTAGAGGGGATTAAAAAGGTGAAACAATTGGTTTAATATCTTTCACGAACATACTTATATCTCAAAAATTGAAGGTAGTACAGACATGAAAATTTGTAGCTGGAATCTCATTTAAAATAAAGAAACACGCATCTTGTTGTTTTTGTAAAGTCCAATTAATGGGGTGTGAACAGGAACGACAGAAGGGGGGTGAATATTTAGAAAGAAAATATCTACAGAATATCTAAAAAAATTAACAAGTTACAGACGTTAAAATTGGTATTTGCAATCATCTGTAAAAAAACCTAGATAATTTGTTTTCTGAAAATCCACTTAAGGGGAACTAAAATGGGGATGCATTTTTAAAATGAGCATATCTACATTATATCTCAAAACTTAACAACTTACAGAAGTGAAAATTGGTATTTTAATCTCTTTTGAAAATAGATAAGCATGTGTTTTATTGTTTTTGGAATAAAAAGACTTGGGGGTTATATTAAAATAGACTGGAAAGGGGGTTGAAGTCTTTTTATTAGAATACTGATATTTCAAAAAAATAAAAATGATACAGAAATGACAATTGCTAATTGGTATCTCCTTTAAAATGAAAGAAAAACGTTTTCTTGTTTTCTGAAAATCCTCTTAATGGGAGGTAAGAAAATTGAAAAGTTACTTGAATTATTTGTATGAGGATACTTCTATCTCAAAAACTAAAGATGGTACGTACGCGAAAATTGGTATTTAGAATCTCGTTTACAAGTAAAGAAACATGCATTCCATTGATTTTGGAAAATCCAATTAAGTGGGATGAAAGAATTGAAAATTAATTTTATTATTTGTATTAGGATACCTATATTTAATCAAGACTAACGTTCTTACAGACGTGAAAATTGGTATATAGAATCTCCTTTAAAAGTAAAGACACACGAATTTTTAGGGGAATATCAACTGGGTGGGGGTGGGAGGGTGTTGAAAAGGAGCTGAATTCATTTTATGAGGACGCATATATCTCAAAAGCTGAAGATGTTACTGTCGTGTCAATTGGTGTTTGGAAGCTCCTTTATAAGCAAAGAAACATGTATTCTTTGTTTTCGGAAAATCCACTTAAGGGGGAGGGTGAAAAGAAGTGACAAAATTGAATTCCTTTTATGAGGATACTTGTATCTCAAAAACTGAAGGTTACAGACCTTAAAACAGGTATTTCGATTCTCCTTTAAAAAGAAAAGGTTCGTGAATTATTAGCAACATGGCGGATAGATGTGTGAAGTGCTCCGAGAAATTTAAAGATAATAATATGAAGGTAAAGTGTAAAAAGTGCCTTAAGTGGTTTCACATGAAGGAAGAATGCATGAGGTCAACCAAACACGAAATAGATCGCCTCCTTAGTCTTCCAAAAAAGGATAGGCTATGGATATGTTTGACCTGCAACTCGGCGTCACTCGAACCTGAGCTTGACGTTCCACCTGACTCAAATTTACAAGATTCCATTTCCACAAAATTCAACGTAATATTAAGAAAACTTGGTGAACTAGAGTCAGTGTATAAAGAACTGAAGACTTCTGTTCAATTTGTCAGTGACAAATTTGACGATTTTAGTGTTGAGGTGGGCAAAATGCAATCAGAACTCATAGTGCTGAACAACACAGTACAAGACTTAAAATCGAATAACCGCACCCTTTCCGGAGAAGTGACACAGCTGAAACTCGACGTTGAAGAACTAAAACAATATTCAAGAGCTAATAATATGAAAATATCCGGGATTCCGTACCACTCAGAAGAAAACTTAACCGAAATTGTCCAGAAAATTGGAGAAATCCTTGATGTACCAATACATCCGGACAGCATCGACACAGTTCACAGGGTTTCTTCTTTCAACAAAACCAGTGTGAAGCCCGTAATAGTCAGATTTGTCCAACGCTGGAAAAAGGATGCTCTTTTGCAATCAGCAAGATGCCAGAAGATCCTAACCTCTTCTCTCCTAGGCTTTGGTGGTCCAAAAGTGAATATATACTTGAACGAACACCTTACGCCCTACAATGAATCTCTCTTCAAGAAGGCTCGTGATGCTAGGACAAAGGGAATTGAACGTGCATTTGTGAGACAAGGGAGGATTCTGGCAAAAATCTCTGCCACCTCCCTCGAAGTATTTACAATAAAATGTGAAGACGATATTGAAAAATGGATTAGGCTTGCAGCATCTAGGCCTAAATGAGCTGTCAGTCTTCACAGATTCCTTCTTATGTTTTATATTTATGTATATTTGTGTCTTTTCCTCTTCTTTTAAACTACACTAATGACAGAAAGACAATGGAACTCATACTTTCAATATAGTGATTTGGTTACCTCACTTGGAACAATTGCTCCAACCTTGAGAATAATGTATCTCAATTCACGTAGCATACGAAATGGTAAGTTAGAGATGATTGCTGATCGCATAGAGTTAATTCAGAATATCGATTTTATAGTTGTTGTCGAAACATGGTTGTCTGTAAACGGTGATGAGTCTAACTTTTACAATATCCCAGGTTATGAAGCATTTCATTCCTTTAGAATTCCTTCTGAAAAATCACTTAAGGGTGGGGGAGTATCAATTTACGCTAAAAGCAAATTGTGGCAATGTAATATCATCTATAATGTCCAAAAGCATCATAATATTCTGGTTCTGGAGATTTCTAAGTCAGGGTGTAGTTATATTATTATAGCTGTTTACAATCCATTCACTTCAAACTGGACACAGGTATGTGATGACATAGAAATAATACTCAACAAAATAAAACATAGAAATATAATTGTTATTGGTGACTTTAACATAAATTTACTCCCAAATGCAGTATTAACTAATGAATATAAATCGTTCATGCAGAGCTATGGCCTTAAAAACTGTAACACAATATACCCTACCAGACTGAGTTCGAACAATTCACTAATCGACCACTTTTTATGCAGCATACAACTTAATAACTGGTCTGTAGATAACATAATTGATGATATGAGTGACCATAATCTCTTGCTCTTTAGTTTAGATATTTCAAAAACATCTAATTATAGGCCTACTCCCAGTGAGCCAAAACGACACTCATATAAACATATAGATTATGAAAGGGCTAGATCATATTTTGAGCAACACCAATTCCAGTGGGTAGATGGTGGGGACATAAATGCTTCATATGCTGCTTTAACCAGATACATTCAAAGTGGTCTTGACTATGCATCGACAGTTAGAAAATTTCAAAATCAAAATGCAAACACCATTCTGAATGCATGGTGCACACCAGAACTTGCATCACTCTGCAGGCATAAAGCACTTCTCTACAGTAAATTGAGAAAACACCCACACAACAGTATAATTAAAGAAGAATATAAAAGTTACTGCAATAGAGTTACAACCCTGAAAAGGACTCTCAAGAAGTCGTACTATGATAATCAATTTAAAAACAATCTACACAACACTAAACACACCTGGCAACTCATAAACGAAGTTCTTGGTAAACCTTCAAAGTCAACAATCAATATTACACGTATCGAGCTAGGGAATGAATGTTTTGAAGACAAAAGTGACATTTGTAATGCCCTGAATAATAATTTTATCTCAGTCCCTGCCACACTATCTTCAAATATTGTTCCACATCCTGAACATACTGCTACAGTCAATAATCATCCTAATTCCCTTTTCCTAGAACCATGTTCTCCAGAAGAAGTGTCTACAATAATCAATTCTCTCAAACATGCTCGCTCAGTTGCTAGTGATGGTATTTCCAGTAAACTTCTCAAAATCTGTAATCGAGCACTCTCTGGTCCAATATCTGAATTTATCAACTGCTCTTTGGCAAAAGGCATTGTCCCTGATTCATTAAAGATCTCTAGAGTGGTTCCTATACACAAACAGAATGATAGATCCGACCCTGGAAACTACCGACCCATCTCAATACCACCTGAATTATCTAAAATCTTAGAAACTGTTGTCAAAGTTAGGCTTATTAGTTACCTCGAAAAATGCAATTATTTTTCCAGATTTCAATATGGCTTCAGAGAAAAGGCTGGGGTGAATCCTGCCTTAATGGACATTATAATTGAGCTTCAAAATTATATTGATAAAGGTTACAAGACTGCTGGGCTGTTTATTGATTTAAAAAAGGCTTTTGATACTGTTAGCCACGAACTTGTGATATACAAACTGGAAAAGGCAGGTGTGAGAGGTCCCTCACTGCTCTGGTTTAAGGATTTCTTATCAAATCGACAACAATATGTTCAGATTGGCATGAATAAAAGTGAGCTACAAAAGATCTGCTTTGGTGTACCACAAGGTTCCATATTGGGTCCAATTTTGTTTCTTATATATATTAATGACATAGCCCTGTGTTCTTTTAAGGGTAAAATACCACTTTTGGCAGATGATACTTCACTGTTCTATTCATCAAATTCTGAAGATGAAATAGTTGCAGATATCCAGCATGACTGTTATATCTTAGATGAATGGCTGAGAAAAAATCTTCTAACAGCCAATTACTCAAAAACTGTCTGTATGATGTTCGATAAATCACAAAATGACCTAAATGCAACTACAAATATATTATTTGGCACTACGAAGTTGAAATGGGTTAAAGAAGTTAAATATCTTGGACTAATAATTGTTAGTGCCCTCTCCTGGACACCTTATATATTAAACGTAAAAAATAAAATCTCTGTCTTGGTTGGTATCATTGGCAAGATTAAGTACCTACTAACAATTGACACTCTTCGTCTAATTTATTTCACAATGATACAATCTCGACTTTCTTACTTGTGTTTCATTTGGGGCAAAGCAACCCAAAATAACTTAAATACTTTGGAGGTCTTACAAAACAGGGTTATTAGATTTATGTATGGATTTCATCAACTATATTCTCGAAATAAAATGTACTCTGAAACAAATATATTACCTCTTAAGAAATTAATCTCATTAAACGCATCACTTCTTATTCATAAAGTCTTGCATAACAAAATGTTCACCAACTCTGAATTTCCTAAAGTCACTGACATCCATTCATATAAGACAAGGCAAAAAAATAAATTACATGTTCATCAAAATTATACAACAAGGTTTGGCACTAAGGGAGTGCAACACTTACTAATATCTGAATATAACAGCATTCCTGACAACATAGCAATCATCTCTAAAACTGTGCCATTTCGTAATAAGCTTAAGAAGTACCTGTTAGGCACTATAAATGTGTAACAGTTATTTCTCTGATATTTTCATTTCCAAATCTTAAAAGTCAAAAAGTTGTTCCTCATGTATTGTTACTCTTATGATAATCCACTTAATATAATCCTATCCATTAGATAAATTGTGTTACTTAAAGTATATGTAAAACCACTATTATTACTCTTTCACTTTTAGACCTTATGCGTTAATCCGCCATTGTTGTGATTATCTATGTATTGTTCCTCTTGACAGAGCTCTTGCTCTCTGGAACCCTATTTATCAATAAATAAAAAAAGAAACGCTTTTTTGTTGAGAATCAATTTAACTGGGCTGAGGTGAAAAAGGAGTTGAATTATTTTTATGAGGATACCTATACCTCAAAAACTAAAGTTGTTTCAGCCGTGAAGATCGGTATTTTGAATCTCCATTAATAATAAAGAATCACGTGTATTTTGTCTTCGGAAAGTTCTCCGAAAATCCAATTAGGGGGGTGAAAGAATTGAAAAATTAATTGAACTATTTGAATGTTGATACTTACATCTAATAAAAACTAAAGTTGTTACATACGTGAAAATCGACATTTAGATACTCCTTTCCCGCGGTGGGGGCGGTGTAAGGAGTTGAATTCCTTTTATGATGACACATATATATAAGAAACTAAAGATGTTAGAGTCGTGATCATAGGTATTTTGATACTCCTTTATAAATAAAGAAGCAAATACTTTTTGTGTTCGGAAAATTCCCTTAAGGTCATGAGGGTGAAAGAAAGTGATGAAAAATGATTTTTTATGGGAACACTTATATTTGAAGAAAACCGAAGGTTACGGATGTGAAAGTTTGTATTTGCAATCCCCTTTAAAAATAAAGAAACACGCATTTCGGGGGGAAGGGTCAACTTAAAGGGGTGGGGTGAAAAATTAGTTGAATTATTTTATGAGGATACTATACTGTATCTCAATAAATGAAGATGTTACAGACGTGCAAATTGGTATTTGCCATCTCCTTTAAAAATAAAAAAATGTCTTCTTTTGTTTCGAAAGCGCCACTTCTTAAGGGGGTGATACGAAGTGCAAAAACAGTTGAGCATTTTTTTTCATAAGGATGCTTATATTTCAGAAACTGAAAATTTAACAGAAGTGAAAATTGGTATTTGGAATCTCGTTTAAAAGTAAAGGAACGTGTATTTTTTGTTTCCGGAAAATCAACGTACGTGGATGTGTAGGTGAGGGGAGGACTGTAAAGAGGTTGAATTTTTTATGGGGATACATATTGTGACCGTATTGGTACTATGAATATTTATGATGAAACTAGCAATTACCCACGGCTTCGTTCGCGTAGATTTCATAATTATCAAAGAAATCGTTCCTCGGCATTGCACTAAGACATTATCTCGAAATTCGTAAAGTATAAAAACTCACCCCAAAAGTGAGTTTCATTCACCCCAGAAATTCTTGTAAATCATGTTTGTGGTTTTACCTTTTGCGGCTAAGACGACCATGCGACATACAACAGTACATGTGGGAAACAGTCTCCTCTCAAGTCGAAGAAATAAATATATGTTTCATTATTTTTAAAGAGATTAGAAATACCTATTCCCACATCTGTAACATCTTCAGTTTTTTAGATATACATAATTATCCCCAAAAAAAATTCAACCCCTTAATCAGTCTTTCCCCACCCCCAGCCCCATTGAAGTGTATTTTCCGAAAACAAAAATACATGTTTCTTCATTTTTAAAGGAGATTACAATTACCAATTTTCACGTCTGTAACAGTTTTTAAGATATAACTATCATCATAGAAAATAATTCAACTAATTTTCACTCCTTTTCTCCTCCCGTTAAATGCCTTATCCGAAAACAAAAAGTACATGTTCCTGTATTTTTAAAGGACTTTCCAAATTCCAAGTTTATTGTCACTAACATGTTAAGTTTTTGTCATATAATGTAGATATAGCGGTACTCCATTTAAATATTCACCTGCTTTTCCAATTCAGTTCGGCCCCTTAATTGGTTTTCCGAAAAGGAAAAATTACGTGTTTCATTATTTTTAAAGGAGATTCCAAGTACCAGTTTTCATGTCTGTACGTCTCTAACACCTTCAGTTTTTTAGATAAATGTGTACTCATAAACATTAATTCAACCTTCTTCTTCACTTCTTTCCACCCATCTCCCGCCTTAAATGTACTTTAAAAAAATATGTCCCTTTATTTCGAAAGGAAATTCAAAATACCAACTTTCACGTCCATAAAAACTTCAGATTTTTAGATAAGGTATTCTCATAAATATATTTCAACTCCTTATTTCCCTACATTCAACCCCACAACCCTCACCTTGATTTCCGAAAAGAAACAATTGCGTGTTTATTTTTAAAGGAGATTCCAAATACTAATTATCACGTCTGTAACAACTTAATTTTTTGAGATATAAGTATCATGATAAACGCAATTCAACTCTATTTTTACACCACCGTTCCTATCCGTTAAGCTGACTCCCCCTCCCCAAAGGTGCGTGTTTCTGTATTCTTAAAGGAGATTCCAAATACCATTTTTCACGTCTTTAACATCTTTAGTTGTGAGAAACAAGTATCCTCATGCAAATAATTCAACGAATTTTTCAATTCATTCATCCCTTACGTAGATTTTCCGAACACAAAAGAACACGAGTTTCATTACTTTGAAAGAAGATTCCAAATACAAATGTTCATGCCTCCAACATCCACAGTTTTTGAGTTATAAGTATCCTCATAAGCATAATTCAAATCCTTTTTCACCCCAGCCCGTTAAGTTGACCCGCCCCCTCCGCCTTTCAAAAGATGCGTGTTTCTATATTTTGAAATGAGAGCACAAATAAATTTTTTTACGTGTTTAGCATCTCTACTTTTGAGATATAAGTATCCTCATAAAAACAATTCAACTAATTTTTCAATTAATTAACCCCTTAAGTGGATTTTCCAAAGACAACAGATTACATGTTTCTGTACTTTGAAAGAAAGTTCCAAATACAAATTTTTATGTCTGTAACATCTCCAGTTTTTGAGATATAAGTATCCTCATGAAAAGGATTCAACTCCTTTTTCACTCGACCCCCGCCCGTTAAGTTGGTTTCACCCCACCCAAAATAATGCCTGTTTTTGGGATATAAGTTTCTCCAGAAAAATAATTCAATTTTTTCACTTCCTTTCACATTCCCCATCTAAGTTAATTTTCCAAAAATAAACAGTACCCGATTCTTTAAAAGAGCTTCCAAATACGAATTTTCACGACTGTAACACCTTCAGCTTTTCAGACATATGTATCCTCGTTAAAGGAATTCATCTCCCCGCTCCAAGTTGATTCCCCCCTAAAATGCGTGTTTCTAAATTTTTAAAAGAGATTCCAAATACCAGTTTTCACGTTTGTAACATCTTCATATTTTTGGTACTGTATATATATTCATACATATAATTCAACTAATGTTTCAATTTTTCACCCCCACCCCCTCTTAAAGGTCTTTCCGAAAACAAAAGAATACGTGTTTCCTTATTTTAAAAGAAGATTCCAAATACTAATTTTCACGTCTGCAATATGTTAAGTGTAGATATGCTAATTATAAAAATTCACCCCCTTTTTCAGTTCCCCTTGGGTGGATTTTCCGAAAAACATATTTGTGTTTCTTCATTTTTACAGGAAATTCCAAATACCAGTTTTCATATCTATAATATGTTACCTGTCTGAGATAATTTTCAGATATAGTCTTTTTAAAAATTCACCGCGTTTGTCACTCCTGTTCACCCCATATTCTTCCGATTATACCAAAACATAAAAATACGGGTTTCTTTATTTTCGAAGGAGATTCCAAATACCAATGTTCATGTCAGTAACATCTTAAGTGTTTGAGATATAAGTCTCCTCATAGAAGGTGTTCAACCAGTTTTACCCCATATTTTCTCCCCCCCCCCCTTGAGGGGATTGTCCGAAAAAAATAGTGTTCCTTTGTTTTTAAAGGAGATTCCAAATACCAATTTCTTACGTCTGTAAATAAAGTTTTTGAGATACAAGTATCCTCATTTTAAAAATTCATCCCCTTTCTTCACCCCCTTTGCACCGGAATATCCGAAAATCCTCCCTTAGTGAGCACCTACACCCTAATATAAATGCATCTCTAAAATGTAATTTCTTTATGTCCAGTAGTTTTGGTTCGGCGATGATGAATCCTTCAGTCAGTCGGTCAGTCAGTCAGTCAGTCAGTCAGTCAGGACAAGTTATTTTATATGTAGATAGATTAATATACGGGAAGTACATTCTTCGAGCTCCTTTGTCCGTACGGGAGCTAAGTTGCTTCATATTGCCCAACATCCCCGACTGGCGCCGAACTCAAGCGTTTCGTAGCTGAAGAAACCCCAAAGCGAGAGCGCACGTTGAGAGAAGACAAGGAAGAAAAATATATTTAGTTAACTCCGCCCCTAAAACAAATGCCGGCTCACAGTAGAGCCAACATGAGAAAATGATTTCGGAAGCATATTTAGTAAAACGTCGCCTAAATTATACATAAAACACATGTCAAAGTAAAATCGAGGATATTTGGTCCTTGGCAAAATTACAAATCAGATTACTATAACATTATTTATGAATGTAATCGGCCGGAGCGTAACCACGCTAGCTGTGAACTATGACCGCCAATAGGGATTCCCCGACGGAGGCCTGATTTAGATGGCAAATTATAATTAAACTACTGATCGTTTGGAGTTCCGCCCCACAGCAAGTAATAGTGATTGTTGGGTCGCACAATCTGTTGCATCGCTATTACCGTAGACCTTGTATATCTTGAGATCTAGAAATTGGAGTGGGGATCGTCTCTATGTTCGCCTCCCACCCTGGGTGGAACCATATAAGCTTACGCCTGTGAGGGTGAAAAGATAGTTGTCACCGAATCTTTGAAGTAGCCTCACGGCCGTTCTGTGGTCGCACTTTGCTTTGTTTGTGTGTAAAACCGTGCAAGTAAACGGGAGTGCGGTGAATGAATATATTTATAGTATATTATCAGTGCAAAACTTTGATTAAACGGTAGTGCCGTACAAATTACGGCCGGTCGTGACGCGCCGGATATCTGAATAAACTGTGCCGTACATTTGCATCGTGAGATCGTGACGCTGCATCGTGCCGAATATCGGGTGAGAAATACTACTCTCTTGACAATGCCTTGTGATAGAGAGAGAACCCGCGGTGTGCGCGTGAATTAACTGTGAAGTCGTGTTGATGAACGCGGGAATCGAAGGAGGAACGTCTATGTAAAATAATAGGAAGGTAAATCAAAGTTTAAACTGTATTGGAAAATTACGAAGTGATTTTCTTTATGTGCAGGAAATCAGACATCCGAGACAGGGTTTGAACATAGGAATCCAATATCACACTCTATTAAAATTGCTTAAACTGTAGCAGTGTCGTGGCAATGTTTGCTGTGTACTAACTTGGTCTGATTAAAGTATAAATGACTTTGCCGGAATCAGATTAATGAATATTTAACTCTCATGCTGAGGGCGAATGCAATTTTAAAATTGCAAGTCTCGAGTAAATATAACGGTGACGTGTGGAGAAGGAGTCTTTGTGAACGTGGTGTGATTAGTATTGTTCCAGTGCTCGTGAATTCAAGAACCATGGATACATCAAGAATCAACGAGGGACGTTTAGAACTCATGGGATACCACAGTTGCAGCATGATGTAGACTAACCCTGCGAGCCTTCCGAGGCTCGAACGATGCATGACCCGACACAAAGTTGAGTACGATTTTTACGATTTTGGGAATGTGAATATTCTTTATTGTAAATAGGTAGAAATGTAAGGATATATAAGGTAAGGGTTGTTCTGCCCGAAGGCAGGTCCGAACCTCCGCAGAGGTGTTCCTGAGCCGGAGTTTACGTGCGGTAGGGTGGCCAGCTCCTTTCCGCTCCTCTATTCCATATGTAAGGATAGAATTAGAATAATTTTATAAATGTTAAACTGTCAGATTAGATTAGTTTAGAGTGGTCAGTAGGATTTGATTTTAATTAAGTGATATCATCTGGGAAGGAAAGAAAGTGAGGCTAATTTCAAGCACTTTAGTCCTATGTATTTAACTCCATGGGCATGTGTTTGTTCAATTGGTGGTCAAGAGTGCTTTAGTATTGGGGTTAATGGAAAAGGTCCATATATATCTCCAAAACTGAAGATGTTACAGACATGGAAATGGATGTATTGTATTTCCTTTACAAATGAAGAGACGTGCCTTATTTTTGGACATGTGAGAAGAATGTTTCTCACATGTACAATTCTATGACGCATGATCATCGTATCCCCAAAAGGCAATACCACAAGCGTTGTTTACAAAGAGTTTCTGGGAAAAATGAAACTCTGTTTTTCGGTGAGTCTTTATACTTTAGGGTATTTGAGATATTGTCTTTGACCAGTACCGAGGAATGATTGCTTTTATCAAGTTACGAAATCCACGCGAGCGAAGCTGAGTGCAACTGTTAGTTATAAATAAAATAAAATGTCACATTCTTGAAAGAACATCATCAGAATCAAAATACACTCGAAAACATTTAGAATTGTATAAACATTTATGTTTAAATTCCGTGCAAATCCTCAAATATTTGAAACAAGCATTTGTTACCGTTCTTTGCACGGGAATTTGCGGTGGATTACAAATTACCTTCAGAAATTTATGCTAAGTAACATGGCTAAATTCACACGTTTAATACGACATGTCAAAATGGTATTTACCTACTAATGCGCATGACAATAACGTGAAATATGATGAAGATGAACAGAATCTAGAGAGAATGATGAAGATTTCCAAATTTATTGTACAGTACAATTCCTGGTCCAAAGTTGTGTGAAATTCTTCATGGTTCTCAAATTGCATATTGTATCTCTGACCACTGGCGTGGGGCTCTAGCATTGATGATACCTCCCTTAATAACTTTCCTTTTGAAAAGATTATAATGGCAGTTTAGTTCGTCCCGTTGCCCAACCTGAAGTGACATGCGCAAGGAGTGCCACGGAATTTGCACTTATAAAATAAGATTTTGTAATTATCTGCGTTATTATCCGCCGTACGAAAAAAACGTACATGACATATCGGGTGAAAATAACGTACCCTTAAAATTATATTGTATACAGACTTTTGACAGACCTAATATGAACATATTTGAGAATAATCTTACTATAATTACCAACCCCCATCTGATTACCATGCCATCAATTGCACCCGATAACAAAACCCTGAGTGAGTAGAATCCAAATACGTAGATTGGTTGAAATACGTCCAGCAGTTTTCCACTCCTAGGAATATACAAACGGATAGATGACCAGACAACAGACACCAAAGAGAAAAGTTCTACCTCATGATACCTCGGTGTACAGATACATTGGGCACGAGTAATTGTAAATCCGAGAAAAATATGATGCATCCTCTGATTTTCTCGTGTTATGGATCCTTCAAATAAATAAGTGTAGGTCTGCGAGGGTGTCTGTCACTATCTGCAGAGAACGAAGTATGTAGGAAATAGTAATTTTCTCCGTCATTTGAAGAGCAAGCGAAATTATGTATATAACAAATGTCATTTAAATTGAAGGGGCATTTCGCGTATAGTCTACATATTTTACACATAATCAATATTGTAGTAGAAAACTGAAAAAACTCTTCTGGTTTTTCTTTAAACCCCCAGTCTATTTTGTGAGTTTAAATGAAATGCATATTCAATCATGCTACTGGATGAGTAGACTATAAATATGAAGTTTGATCCTGTTATAATCAATAGTGTAATACAACATTAAAAGAAAATCCTCTTCTGGTTTGTCCTTGAACCCCCAGTCTATTTAGTGATTTTTAACTGAAATGCATATTGAATCATCCTACTGGATGAGTAGCCGCTTAACATGGAATTATATATATATATATATTATATATGGAGATATAAACAATAGTGTAAAAAAACTAAAAAACTCTTTTGGTCTTGGAATCAAACCCACGGTCTAATCAGTGATTTTTAAGTTATATTCACATCGAAACCTGATCCTGGATGAGTTGATTATAAACGTGAAGTTTGGTAGAGATATAGTCAACAGTGTAAGAGGAAATTGAATTAAAATTATGGTTTTTATTTAAAACCCCAGTCTATTTAGGGATTTTAAATGAAGTGTTAATTGAATCATGCTACTGGATGAGTAGACACTAAATATGAAGTTTGGTTGAGATATAATCAATAGTGTAAAAGAAAACTGAAAAAAATCTCTTCTGGCATTGGTATAAACCCAGTCTCACAGTGATTTTATATTTATATTCACATCGAAACCTGCTCCTGGATGAGTAGATAATAAATGTGAAGTTTGATCGAGATATAATCAATAGTGTAAAATAAAACTGAAAAAAATCTCTTCTGGCATTGGTATAAAGCCACAGTCTTACCAGTGATTTTATAATTATATTCACATCGAAACCTGCTCCTGGATGAGTAGATAATAAATGTGAAGTTTGATCGAGATATAATCAAGTGTAAAATAAAACTGAAAAAAATATCTTCTGGCATTGGTATAAACCCACAGTCTTACCAGTGATTTTATAATTATATTCACATCGAAACCTACTCCTGGATGAATAGATTATAAATGTGAAATTTGGTAGATATACATAGTCAATAGTATAAGAGGAAATGAAAAAAACCTCTTCTGCTTTTCGTAAAAACTACCGGTATATTCATTGATTTTTAAACGACATTGCATACCGGAAACTGCGCTTGGTTCAGTAGACTGTAATTATTAAGATTTGTCTAGAAAAAATCAAAGGCATAAAATAAAAATTAAAACAAATATTTTGGTCTTCGTATAAACCCCAAGTCTATGAAGTGGTTTTTTAATGATATGAATATCGAAACTCGCTCCTGAATGAGTAGACTCTAAATATGAAGTTCGATCAAGAAATATTCAACACTATAAGAGAAGATTGAAAAATCCCTTCTGGTCTTGGTATAAACCCCCAGTCTGTTAAATGATTGGTAAATAATATACATACCGAAACCTGCTTCTGGATGAGTGGACTCTAAATATGAAGTTTGGTGGAGATCTATTTAGCCGTTTACGCGTGATGTTGGAACAAATGTACAGGCACACAGACACGGAAGCTAAAATCTACTGATACCATCTATGATTGACCTAAAACGGATAAATATAACAAAATTTGGATGAATAAATGACATTACAGAAAACGGACTCCTTAGAATATTATTTATGAGATTTGAAACTTATCTTAATTGGGTCGTCAGTTCTCTCCAGTCCAGCATGAAGTACAAGATGCAAGGTGGTGTAGTCCAGCTGGCTAGTTACTTAACTTTGCGTTACGTTATTGACACGCTGAACTATACTTTTAGGTTTTATAACTTTTATTCTTATTATTATCCCTTCTAGTACTCTTTCAAAATTTGTCGGCATAGTCCTTGCGGTATAGTCCTAGCAGTCTTCAAACTCTACATTCTGGCGTAACAAGGTTTTACTACTTCCCCACGTATGGCTGTTAACCTCGTGTGAATGTATGAAGCACCCACTTCTTCCGACTAGGAAAACTACGCAGTTCAACGTTACCCATGTTTGTCTACCTCCGTGTTGTCTGAGCGTTGTCCATACCATCACGAATGACAAAGCACTACCTGCGTGCGGTAGCAACGTCATCTTGTGGCCATAGGCAGCACTATAGAATGTAATTAGAAATAAATTGTGCACGGATTTCATAAGATGAGGTAATACTCGTCTCCCATAATTCGGAAACCACAGACCAGGGAGAGGGTGTTGTTTATTGTAATATTTTCTTATTTTTGATACATGCAATACACAAGAGTAGATATCATATTAGAGCACAGAAAACACAAGTGAAGCAAAAATAATGAAGTGTCTGGAAAGCAACATTAGCCAAATTTGAATTAAATGATATTTTTTAACAATATCTGCCTGTAGACTTATATCATTGCACATCATTCTTTCTCCGCAATTGGCTGTACGTGTACAATTGGGTAGTCTCATTATTATTTTACCAAACTTACTCAAGTGTAAAAAACATTCTCAATACCCAAGATTTCCGCTCCGTGCAATATATTAGATTTAACAATTGCATTAAATATATGTTATATAACCCTCATTAAATATAGATTAGTGAGATTAGTGTTTGGCATCTCCTTGTCCAAAATCTTAATAGCTGGCAATGCGTACACACCCGTTAGTTTTGCTCTTTTTATTTGTTCTGACCATTTTCCACTTCCAATTATTATCATGCTCAGGTACTCTTCCTTTCTAACAACTTGTCTCACCCAATCACCTTTTTTGATTCATTGATAATTTATAGCCATTTTTACGTACCATTGCCTTTATTTTCTGTGTATTCAATTTTTAATTCCAATTTTTGCAGTAATAATAATTTCGTGTGGCTATTACTAGCCGAGTGCAGCCCTTGTAAGGCAGACCCTCCGACGAGGGTGGGCGGCAACTGCCATGTGTAGGTAACTGCTTGTTATTGTGGTGGAGGATAGTGTTATGTGTGGTGTAGGATAGTGTTATGTGTGGTGTGTGAGTTGCAGGAATGTTGGGAACAGCACAAACACCCAGCCCCCGGGCCATTGGAATTAACCAATTAAGGTTAAATTCCCCGACCCGGCCGGGAATCGACCCGGGACCCTCTGAACCGAAGGCCAGTACGCTGACCATTCAGCCAACGAGAATTTTTGCAGTAATTTACCACTTCATGTTACAGTAGCCTGCATACTCGCACGAGTGTGTGCGAGTAGTAGGATGTCATCTGCAATAAAGAGACACGGAATATCCTGATTCTCAAGACTTTGATATACCCCGGACGCAAAGCCATTCGATTGATGTATATAATTTATGAACATTAAAAACAGTATAAAGGACAACTTACAAACTTGTTTCAGTCCTACTTTGGAATGTTGTTGTTTGAGTCATCAGTCCATAGACTGGCTTGATGCAGCTCTCCATGCCACTCTATCCTGTGCTAACCTTTTCTTTTCTACGTAACTATTGCATCCTACATCTGCTCTAATCTGCTTGTCATATTCATACCTTGGTATACCCCTACCGTTCCTACCACCTACACTTCCTTCAAAAACCAACTGCACAAGTCCGGGGTGTCTTAAGATGTGTCCTATCATTCTATGTCTTCTTTTCGTCAAATTTAGCCAAATCGATCTCCTCTCACCAATTCGATTCAGTATCTCTTCATTCGTGATTCGATCTATCCATCTCACCTTCAGCATTCTTCTGTAACACCACATTTCAAAAGCTTCTATTTTCTTTCTTTATGAGCTAGTTATCGTCCATGTTTCACTTCCATACAATGCCACGCTCCACACGAAAGTCTTCAAAAACATCTTTCTAATTCCGATATCAATGTTTGAAGTGAGCAAATTTCTTTTCTTAAGAAAGCTCTTCCTTGCTTGTGCTAGTCTGCATTTTATGTCCTCCTTACTTCTGCCATCGTTAGTTATTTTACTACCCAAGTAACAATATTCATCTACTTCCTTTAAGACTTCATTTCCTAATCTAATATTTCCTACATCACCTGCCTTCGTTCGACTGCACTCCATTACCTTTGCTTTGGACTTATTTATTTTCATCTTGTACTCCTCACCCAAGACTTCATCCATACCATTCAGCAACTTCACGAGATCTCCTGCTGTCTCAGATAAAATAACAATATCATCGGCAAATCTCAAGGTTTTGATTTCCTCTCCTTGGATTGTGATTCCCTTTCCAAATTTCTCTTTGATTTCCTTTACTGCCTGTTCTATGTAAACATTGAAAAGGAGACGGGACAAACTGCAGCCTTGCCTCACTCCTTTCTGGATTGCTGCTTCTTTTTCAAAGCCCTCGATTCTTATCACTGCAGTTTGATTTTTATACAGATTGTAGATAATTCTTCGTTCTCGGTATCTGATCCCTATCATCTTCAGAATCATAAATAGCTTGGTCCAATCAACATTATCGAATGCCTTTTCTAGATCTACGAATGCCTTGTACGTGGGCTTGTCCTTCTTGATTCGATCCTCTAAGATCAGACGTAAAGTCAGTATTGCTTCACGTGTGCCTACATTTCTTCTGAAGCCAAATTGATCTTCTCCCAACTCAGCTTCAACTTGTTTTTCCATTCTTCCGTAAATAATACGTGTTAAAATTTTGCAGGCATGAGATACTAAACTAATGGTGCGGTAGTTTTCACACCTGTCAGCACCGGCTTTCTTGGGAATAGGTATAACAACATTCTTCCGAAAATCGGATGGGACTTCTCCTGTCTCTAACATCTTGCACACTAAATGAAATAACATTGCCATGCTGGTTTCTCCTAAGGCAGTCAGTAATTCAGAGGGAATGTCATCAATTCCAGGTGCCTTGTTCTTATTGAGGTCACTCACAGCTCTGTCAAACTCTGACCTCAAAATTGGGTCTTCCATTTCATCAGCATCAACAGCCTCTTCATGTTCCAGAACCAAATTATTTACATCTTTACCTTGATACAACTGTTGGATATGCTCCTGCCATCTTTTTGCTTTGTCTTCTTTCCCTAGAAGTGGCTTTCCATCTGAGCTCTTAATATTCATACACCTAGATTTCCTTTCTCCAAAGGTTTCCTTGATTTTCCTGTATGCAGCATCTACCTTACCCAGGACCATACAGCCTTCGACATCCTTGCACTTCTCCTTCAGCCATTCTTCCTTAGCTACCTTGCACTTTCTATCCACATGATTCCTTAATCGCCTGTATTTTTTTCTGCCCCCTTCATTTCTAGCATTCTTGTATTTTCGTCGTTCATCAATCAGGTCTAGTATCTCCTGAGTTATCCAATGATTCTTAGTTGATCTTTTCTTCCTTCCTAACATTTCTTCAGCAGCCCTACTGACTTCATTTTTCATGACACTCCACTCGTTCTCTATAGTGTTTCCTTCAGCCTTTTCATTTAGTCCTTGTGCAACATGTTCCTTGAAACAATCCCTCACACTCTTTTCCTTCAACTTGTCTAGATCCCATATCTCCCCTATTACTGTAACACCCTAATTTTAATTGAGCTCTAACTTCTGAGCATATGGTTTCAACCGTTCTGATAATCGTATGCGACATCCCTATCCTTCCCACCTTCCTAAAGCAGCCCCTCTACTCGCAGCATCAAATACTTTTTCCAAGTCAATGGTGGTGATGTAAAAGTTTGCATTTTTTAAAACATATTTATCCATTATTGTTCTCACCACAAATATATTGTCAAATGTTGTCATCCCTCATCTGAAACTCGAATAGGGTCTCTCCAAGATCGAGCCCCAATCCGCCAACTTCATTATCACTATTGCTAGCACCCCTGTGTATATTTTACTTAGTATCTAGCAACCATAGGCCTCAAACTATTTGGGTTAGATTTCCCTCATTTCTTCTTATAACTTGAGGAAATCACTACCTCCTGCCGAGAATTCGGAATTTCACCCTTCAAATATTTTATTAAATAATATAAGGAACTATTCTAGAATATGTCTGGGGCCGATGACCCTCGATGTTAGGCCCCTTTAAACAACAAGCATCATCATCATCAGAATATGTCTGTTACTCGCCAGTTTGATATCTTCGAAACACTGTAGCCCCTATTTTCCCTTCCTTAGGTTCCTCAATGAACTCTCGTACTTATTTTTTTTCTAACGCAGGCACAGTACATCCCAATCCCCACGATATCCCATTCCCTCCTATTTTCAGTCCACACCTGTCTTCATCACCCAATAATTTCTTATAGTATTCCACACAGTAAGCACGACTTATTTCAGTTTGCCGAACAGCTTCCTGCTTGCCGCATGTCCACATAATTTTACTCCACAGTTTTGTACTTTCAATATGTTTAGAATTTCTGTTCAGGAATCCTTGCCTCTGCCATTTAAATTTTGCTATATAAAACAATTCTCTATACTATTTCGGCTTACTGCAGAATTCCATTCTCAGATTGTCTTCCCAATGTTTCTTGTACGCCTTTATTACTCTCATTACTTCAAATTTGTATGTCTACAGTCATCATTGTACCACTACTTGTCTATTTCCCTCTTTACCTTTTTTACCCGCATCTTTTCTCCCACCAAATTAATAGTGCCTTCTAACAATTTTGCTTCCCTAACGGTTTGATTATTCTCAATCATAGCGTCTATTCCAATTTTCACTATATGTCATGTTTATCCTTAACAATAATTCATAAACTCTTTCCACCTCTATTTAGCAACTGATATTTCTTCAAAATTACTCGTGCAACTTGATAAAGCTTTAATCTGTACAGGCCTATATTCTACTCTGGGAATTATCGGTAAATGGTGTGGCTCTCCCAGTCCTCGAACTTAAACCTTTAATCATAAGCAGCGCATTCCTTGAACATACTATCATTATAATTCACACTGCCCCCTGTCTCTGTTATATATGCCAGGTTACCTGTTTCACACCCACACCACCACCGACTTAAAATACTTTGTTTTTAGTACCACATAAACATAATATATTTTCACAATTTTTATTGAATTCCTTGTGTTGACTTTACGCTCTTTTGAATATATACTTCCTCTGCATTTTGTCATACAACGGACGATAATCCGCCACTCTCGCATTTAAGTCTCCCATCAATACAATGTCTACGTCCACAAAAAGATTTTGTATCCTATAAATTTCCAGTGCTAACTCATCAAAAATATTTTCTCGCAAATGGAGAGGCTTCAGGAGGGCTGTTATTGAATCCAATGCATAAAACTTGCTCACTATCCTCAGTAAATGTTTTTTTTATCAAAAAATGCCCTCTATTTCTGATTTAGTTTGTTCTATTTTAGACTTTACCTCCTCCGTCACCATAACCTTTGACCAAGTCGGATATCTACCTCTTCAGGTTCTCCGTTTTTTCTTGGAATAAACTGTAAATTCTTCTACTTCAATTTTACTTCCATCAGTAATTCAGCTTTCTATAGAAGCTAGTACCCAACCTATCCACGAGCTCCGTAAAAGATGCATTCCCTAATTTATTCACAAATCCTTCAATATTAATATATCCATATATCTTCCATCTCTCTTCACGTGCATTTAACTCTGACTGCCAGCCTTACTTCTTGTTGCGCTAGTTACGCCTAGTTCACTAGAATTCTTTTCTAGTGAAATATCTCTTTCCCTGTCACAATTCTCCTCATTTGAATTACATGTCTTCAGCCAGAAATCCTTCAAGCTCACAAGTCTACGTTTGTGCCATGAGTCCTATATTTCCGTCTCCGCCCTCGCCTCCCGGTGAAGATCGACACAGTTGTTCTCTATGTCGGTGTCCTCAAATAGAGCAGTTTGATACACTTTCTCGTTCGCCATACGTCCAGCTGCCATATTCGCTGTGCTCAGACATCGCCTATATTCGCATTCCTCCTCGGCCATCGTCATGTCTGTGTTGCCGCCCATCTCCTTTAGCTGCTCCACTGACGATGCAGGATTCCATTTTCCACGCCCCTCCACTAATTGATTTCCTCTTATATAGGTGATGAGACTAGAACGCCTAGTTCCTCCGTATGGAATAGGAACATTTTCTGGTTCCTGAAGATTTGACTCTCCCTTGCCTGTTGTATCCATATTCTGCCACCTTTCAAATACCGCGTATTGTCCAAGATCATCTTCACTATTATGCTTGAAGCAAGCCTCAATCTCACTGGCCGCATTCCAATTCCCTTCCCCAGTCGCTGGACCTCCTCGATATAGGCTTCCATGCTGCTGATCTTCAAACTTCCATTTATTATAACTAGTAATTTGTCCACATACAACATCTCGAGAGAGTACAGATAAGGTTCATGAAGTGGATTAGTTTTGGAATCCTGGGCATGCCACTCTCTTCAAGAAGGTGTGAAGAATTTGTAAACATTCTTAGAATGAATACGCTGGCAATGTGCCGAAAATGTGCGAACGAAATGTTAGCGATTAAATGCTTGAAGAGTTAAGTGAACTCTCTGGCTATACTGGGGTTGATCCCACTTCATGCTCCAAGCAGACGAACAAGGCAGAAATGTGCATTCCACCTACCCAAATGTAGGACGGCTGCACATGAAAATTCTTGGTTCATGCTAGCTTTTAGGACCATAAATAAGCTGGAAGTGTCACTCGACGTTTTTTACAACCCTCTCACTACAATTCGTAAAGTTCTTCTCAAGGGTGGAACGTGATAATTTTGTAAGTTATGCAAATAATCTGTAGAAAACAAGTGAAGATTTATATATGTTTGTATATATGCATATATTATTTAATTTTTGTATTTGACTTAATCATTTTACTTTATTTCATTTTTATTTTCTATTAAATCATCTGTAATTGGGACATCCTGTAGGTGATTGATAAATATATTGTATTCTGTAGACATTATACTGTATAGGCTTTTGGGTTCATGCCCTATATTCTTGACACGGCATAAGCCCAAATGCCTATACAGTATCAT
This sequence comes from Anabrus simplex, assembly GCF_040414725.1. NCBI lineage: Eukaryota > Metazoa > Arthropoda > Insecta > Orthoptera > Tettigoniidae > Anabrus > Anabrus simplex. Next base: position 503,995,295 of record NC_090266.1, read on the forward strand.
ATCTTTAAGTTCGGGCCGAGAAAGCATCAATGGCAGTATTCTATTCTATTCTATTCTATTCTATTCTATTCTATTCTATTCTATTCTTTGTCATCCTCCAGTAACCCGCATATAAAGATGTTTTTTACGGTTTTCCTGCTGATAATGTATCACTCTTTCCACCTCAGCTCCTTTATCCGTGCTTCCATTTTCTTCGCTTTTCCTTTCAAGCTTTATATTTCCTCGTTATTCTGAACCACTACCTCTGTTATCTTCTTTAGTTCCTTTTCCATGCAATCCTTTAATTCTCTTAATTCCTTGGCTTGTTCCCGTAGGAAGTTTCCGGTCAACTCTGCATTGTGCCCCTCCTTGAAAATTTCCTGTACCTTTCTCATCTCTTCTAATCCAATGGCACAAGTAGGGCCGGATCCAGGGTTCATTTCCAATCATCAAATTGCCAGTAGCACCGGCACTACCGAAGCTGCTATCAATAACGTGGTAAGCCCCGTCTCATGTTCGGTACTGTATTCAGTAACACGCCTAACGATTCCACAACGCCCGTGCGAACGATCTATTCGCCGTTCGGTATTGCTGAATAGGGATCCCTATTTCCACGCTTGATTACCCTTCCTCTTCGCTTGTACGATTGCAAAAGCAGAAAGTACTTGTGTGCGATTCGAACATCCTAACCTTCGAGCACTGTTCACTTTCAGATCTCTGACCACGTCCCTGCCACGTGAGCTATTGCGAGGCTTAGCACGGATTTGAAATTGATATATTTGCGCAGTTACCATTTTTGAACGCCTTAAATACACTGCCTAACACAAAACGTTATCCATCCAGAAGAAGTATTATCATCCCATTTCGGTATAGATGCATACCATCGATGTGTGAGTATATGATTACATTTACACGGATCTGTAATGTGCAGAACGCCCACAACAGTGCATACGTGGTGGCACCGCTCTCTTGTTGATAAGATGTTACCAGTCAACGGCTGTGAGTCGGACACTTAAGCAAGACGTGTAGAGAGGAATACGTACAGTACGAAGCACCCACGGTACCTCGCAGACGCGTTAGATAGCCTCTCCACCAATTAACAGCATTTAACAGAGGCCGCACTGTGGGACTGCATGAGGCTGGTTGGTCGTGTCGTGCAATCACCAGGTATGTGGGCCATTCAGATGTCATAGTGGCCCGATTTTGGACTCAATGGGTACATGAGGGCACCCAATCACGTCGTGCATGTTCGGTTCGATCAGGAAACACCACCCCGAGGAGGATCGTCGTATGGTGCGCCAGGCTTTGCAGGATCCTATACCATTGGCACCCGCCATCTGCGAACATGTAAGGGAGACTCTATAACATTCTGTGAGTTCACGCACAGTATCTTGACGACTCGCATCCGCCGGATTGAGTTCCTAGCCCCACATGCGTCGGTTGCCATGGACAGCAGAACTACAACGCCTGCGTTTGGAATGGTGCAGTCCCCCTTCTACATAAACACCGATGACCATCGTGTTGGGGTTTGGTGGCATCAAGGGCAGAGGACAGATCCTGCCCATATTGTGAAAAGACACAAAGGCTTAATCCCCGGCGTCATGGTGGGGGTAACCATAGGATACGCGTTCAGGTCACCTCTAATAGTGTTTCGGCAGACTTTGACGGCACAGCGATACGTCGCAGATATTCTACGTCCGCACGTTTTACCCCTTAGGGCAGAGCAACCTGGGACAGTGTTCCAACAAGACAATGCACGTCCACACCCTGCGCATGTGTCTATGAACTGCCTAGAGCATGCTGACGTCCTCCCGTGGCCAGCAACATCCCCGGACCTCTCCATCATTGAACACGTGAGGGATGACTTTCGAAAGGGACTCCATCCCAGTACCAACCTGCGGTATCTGGAGGGATATCTACAACACCTGAGGGCAAACTTGCCTCAGGATGTGTGTTTGACACCATTCCGAACTGCATAAGGGAATGCATTGTAGCCGGGGGGGGGGGGGAGGAGGAAAGGTACGGCACACTACTGACCTGGCGCCAACATTCCACCTGTAACTGCCAACGGCCTTGTCTTTTTCATCTCATATTGAAATCAGTTAAATAAAGGCACATGGGTTTTCAGCATATGTACTTTCATTCACTTTCAGCCACTCCTTCTGGGTGCTCAACTTTTTTGTCAGGCAGTGTAGGTTAAGAAAAAATTATAATTATACCCACTAACTTCCAATTGATCGTCTGTCTGCTTACACGAAATAAATTTGTCGCTTTCTATTAACAATGTCATGAGCCAGACATTTTGTTGCCATTTTAACCGTTGATGGAATAATCAGACTTTCGTTACTGTTGTACATCGTAAATAACATTTATATTACATTTACAGTAAGATACAAAAGTTGAAAACTAGAAAAGCAGCTGGAATTGATAAGGTTTCGGAGGATATAATACTAAAGACAATGTGTTGGGATATAGTACCATATCTGAAGTCCTTGTTTGATTTTTGTTTGCATGAAGGGACTTTACCAAATGAATGGAGAGTTGCTACAGTAGCCCCTGTATATAAAGGAAAGGGCGATAGGAGTGCGTAAGTTAGCCGTGCAAACAGCATCCCCACAGTACGGTATTGTATGGTCTATTTTCCTTTACACATCGGCACAGGAAAATGAACACAACGAAACTTACTCTGATGTACAGGATATAAATATGTGGCTGGGAGGCGTGACCAGTCTTAAGGAATATAATGAGTAGGAAGAGAATTTGGATATACGAGGTTTTAAAATAAAGCCATCGACATGCCATACGATGGGAGAAATGGTGTGGATACTTCCGGTTGGACATCGAGGACGTCCTAGCAACTAGTGTATATGTTCTTGTTTTCACCGTTTGCTCGCAGACATCCTTCACAATGCTGAATTCACTAAGTGCGAACATGCAAACACACTTCTTTGTCTACCCGTGTGGATTCCACAGCAGAAGAAATATTCTGCAATTTCACTTGCATACGGCAGGCCTTGATATGGCCCCATGAAAATTCTGGGGTTTTAAAACAGGAGACCGAACTGGCTACGTAATTGCCTCATATTGCCCTATTGAACGGCCTGAAAATGTACGGTCGAGATATTTATGTACACCATGGCTCACATGAGGAGGTCATGAAGGAAGTACATGTTTATGCGCCTTTGCAACGGTACAGTCTCATGATAATGTGGTAGTTCATATCTGAAGAACGTTAGGTTATCTGCACCTGTCAAACATGTGGGGTAATACGTGGGGACCATTTCAGCAATTGTTAAACGTACCGGTCCACACATTCACTGTCAATCACCGCTAAAAATGACCCTGCTGGATCTTATGTGGCTTAAGGACAGCCCATGTATGGGTATTATGGAAATGTTACAGGCTTCGTCTGTAAGAGGAACAGTACCTGAAAATGGTATTAGTTGAGACTAATTTTTCCAGTGTTGACTAACTGATGATTTTCATTCTGCCGAAATAGATTTCTTAAAAATTCTATTTTGTGTTCGCCAGACTGAAAACCTGAAAACCCTGTGAGTTAACCATTCATTAATTCGTTCATTCATTCATTCATTCATTCATTCATTATTAGTATTAGGGAGCCCTAAAATAGTCTTGCTTTACTCTCCAGAAATCTACCCCGGTGCCTTGCAACATTTATATGCTCCAAGCAAGTGTGCTGTATGTAATTCCGCACACAGTGCTCAGTAGCTTAGCTGCTTCAGCGCGGACCTGAGCACACGGTGGGTTCGGCCAACCCACTAACTTAATCGAATGTTCCTTAGAAGTGCTCAAAAACCCCAGACTCTTCATGATACATGTTTCGGCTCGTAAAATAACTCCTACGGAACAACATCCAGTCATCTCTGCATCTCTGAAATAATCAAAAGTAGATAGTGCGATCTAATAATTATTTATTATTATTATTATTATTATTATTATTATTATTATTATTATTATTATTATTATTATTATCGTCGCTCGACCGGTAAAAGGTTGTATTCCACAAAGCTCTTCCTATCAATTATTCTCCTTAAGACTGGTCATGCCTCCCAGCCACGTATGGATATGCAGTCCATCAGAACAAATTTTACCGGGCGAGTTGGCCGTGCGCGTAGAGGCGTGCGGCTGTGAGCTTGCATCCGGGAGATAGTAGGTTCGAATCCCACTATCGGCAGCCCTGAAAATGGTTTTCCGTGGTTTCCCATTTTCACACCAGGCAAATGCTGGGGCTGTACCTTAATTAAGGCCACGGCCGCTTCCTTCCAACTCCCAGGCCTTTCCTATCCCATTGTCGCCATAAGACCTATCTGTGTCGGTGCGACGTAAAGCCCCTAGCAAAAAAAAAAAGAACATATTTTGTTGTATTCATTTTCCTATGCCCATGTGTAAAGGAAAATGAACCTTACAGTACCGTACTGTAGGAATGTACGTTTGCATTACGTATTTACGCACTCCTAGCGTACAATACATGTAAGGTTCATTTTCGTTTAATCGTCGACATAAGAAAACGAACACAGCGGACATTGTTCTGATGGACTGCGTATCCATATGTGGCTGGGAGGCGTGACCAGTCTTAAGGAGAATAATGGATAGGAAGAGTATTGTGGGATACAACGTTTTACCGATGAAGCGACGATATTATTATTATTATTATTATTATTATTATTATTATTATTATTATTATTATTATTATAGCTGCAGTCGCTTAAGTGCGGTCAGTATCCAGTAATCGGGAGATAGTGGGTTCGAACCCCACTGTCGGCAGCCCTGAAAATGGTTTTCGTGGTTTCCCATTTTCACACCAGGCAAATGCTGGGGCTGTACCTTAATTAAGGCCACGGCCGATTCCTTCCCATTCCTAGGCCTTTCCTATCCTATCGTCGCCATAAGACAAATCTGTCTGTCGGTGCGACGTAAAGCAAATAGCAAAAAAATACTATTATTATTATTATTATTATTATTATTATTATTATTATTATTATTATTGCGGAACACTGCGCTTAGGAGCTGATAGCATTAGCAACTTCGCTACTTCCTCCATGGGAAGGCCAGGAAGACCCGTGAATCGAAAACTGGCTCAATTACACGGTAAGTTCAAATACTTTGGTTGGTTGCAAAGTGAACATTTTTTGGCACTCGTTTACTATCCTCTTGGTTGTTTCATCGAACGCCTACAATTAGGATCTTATTTATGATCCTTTAAATGAGAGATACGTGTATCAGTAGATTTACGGGCTCAGTTATAACACAATTTTAAGGCGAAATATTTCCGAAGATATATCAGTGAAAGATCCTTACACCAGAAAACTAGTAAAGCCATAAACAAAAATAGTTCATAATATTTTTCTGTTTCTTTTGTTTTATGCAAGTTTGTAGAGAAAGTAATTGATGAGGAAATATGTGTAAAACATATGGGAACCCCCTCTATATATTCTTCTAATTAGAATATACAGTATATGCTCACATATAGGAAACTCAATGCCAATCACTTCAACAGATTTTATTTAATACCTCCACTAAAAGGCATACAGGCAAAAGAACCGATCACTCTGTAACCTCATCCAAGACGTAAACAAAGTATCAGCCAATCGTTGAATAGAAAGACAGTTTTATATCCACAGGGTGGGCCATTTTAATCTATCGGAGCAAATATCTCGAAAACCACACATCCGATAAAAAAAATGGGTAATAAAAGTTTTTGTTTCGGCAGGGGACATCCAATGATACCAAACTCCATCCACTACACACAGACCCTGGGGGTGGAGGAGGGGAGGAGAAGGAAACCGTAAATAGGAAACCCCATTTTCTGTTGCAGATTTGGGCTTCCCAGAAAAAATTACCCCAATTTGACCTACGATTAGAGTCATTCTGGTTAACAGATGGCGCTGTAATCGACAAAAATGAAATTGGTTAAAAATCATCAAAAATGGGGATATTTCGAGAAAAACACAAGATATCAGAAAAATACAAGTAAATGTACACGATATTTTCAAAAATGATATCCTGGGGCATCATTATTCGCCGACGCACCCCATCCCCACTTATGGGGGTGGAAATTACTTCAAAATTCTTCAATGGGAAACCAATTTTTAAAATCAAATCTTGGTTTTCCAGTACCGAATCCAATGTTTTGATTTTATTATTGATGAAAATTTAAATTTTGATGGCGCTGAAATCAAGAACGATGGGAAAGTTCATTTATTTGTATCAATAACCTACTACTACTTTTAGCGTTACCCAGGAACAACGACGTGGTAGTAATATTCTGTTTCCTTCGGGGTGCTTTTTCATTTTTATTTTTCTGATATAATGTGCTTTTCTCGAAATATCCCCATTCTTCAATGATTTTTAACCAATTTAATTTTTGGCGATTACAGCGCCATTTGTCAGCCAAAATGACTTTAATCATAGGTCAAATTGGGGTAATTTTTTTTCTGGGGAATCCAAATCTGCAATGAAAATGAAGTTTCCCTTTAAAGATTTCCTTCTTCCCCCTCCCTCACCCCCAGGAGGAGGAGTTTGGTATCATTGGATGTCCCCTGCCGAAAAAAACAAATTTTAATACCCGTTTCTTTTGATCCGGTGTGCAGTTTTCGAGATATTTGCTCCGATAGATTAAAATGGCCACCCTGTGTAGGGAAGAATAAATGGTATGCTAAATTATCAAACTATAAGTTAACCGATTCAGTACGATGGGCGCAGCTCGATACGCCTTTATTTTAATGTATCTTAAGAACTTAATACATTTCAGATAAAATAGCACTATGATTATATTAATTCATAGGAATTAATTAATTTATGTGAAAACGACACATTGTCAGGTTGCATCTGGGTAAAACAGCCATGGGACGATAAATCTGCGTTTCTCACTGCATTAATTCTGGAATATCGAATGATGCATTGCGCATTCAAACAAACCATAATGCCATGTTTGTATCAATATATTGAAACTTATTTACAATAATGGCTACATGTTTTATCCGAAATGTTAACCTTTCATGTAAACAACAGTTGGCGAGTTCCATAGAGACACGCAATAGTTTCATATTTCACGCTTATTTTTTTTGGATTATAGAGAATTGTAATTCCAAATTAGATCCCTAAAAACTGAACTAAGTATCCAAGTTGTGAAACTGTATCACGAAAATCCTCAGGCACTTATGTTATATTGTAATTAGAATCCATCTACCGAGCTCGATAGCTGCAGTCGCTTAAGTGCGGGCAGTATCCAGTATTCGGGAGATAGTATGTTCGAACCCCACTGTCGGCAGCCCTGAAAATGGTTTTCTGTGGCTTCCCATTTTTACACCAGGCAAATGCTGGGGCTGTACATAAATTAAGGCCTCGCCCGCTTCCTTCCCACTCCTAGCCCTTCCCCGTCCCATCGTCGCCGTAAGACCTATCTGTGTCGGTGCGACGTAAAGCAACTAGCAAAGAAAAAAGAGATTCCCTCTATGACGTCATCTGAGCTGGGAAGTAGAAAAGGAGAGAATCGACTTGGCTATGCCCATATAATGATTTAGTCCTGTCCTGGTGGATAGTGCAGGTGACATTGAGACAGTATGAAAGCAATGTAATTTTATGTACTCAACGTCTATTCTAATAGTTAGACGACTTAACAGACACCAGGATGTCGGAATTATGTAATTCCGAAGTCCATTAACGTGCCGGTAGCCAAAGACAAAATTGGAGGACTGTCTCTTTATCTTTCATTTAAAATAAACTGAACTCTTTTTGGTGTTAGTTCTGGCAAGAAATGAGTGAATTGGTCAAGTATAAGCATGAAATTTGGAAATTATCCATCGCCAATTCATTTAGAGGTTGGTTCCTTAATAATATGTACCGTTCCCAGATTGCAACAGTGGAAATTCAGTTACTGTTTCCTGATGTACTTTACAGTCTTCGTTTTCAGTATATCTTATAAATTTTACAATAAAAAGAACAACTTGGTCCTTAGATGAATAACAAGGTCCTTTAGACGGACATAGTATCTTCAGTAGAGCGATAATGGAATTCTAGAGACAGGAAGAGTACAACCATGGCCCAGTCCACCAATGGCTTCCTTACGAAAGGCGGATCTGAGCTGGGACCAGAGACGGGCCGGACGAGCCCGTTTCTTTCGAATTATACTCGACCCCATGAATATAATTCGCAGCTCTGATCACAGTACGCGATCGTCTACTGTCGTGTGCTGTGATGAAGCTCCGTACAAAATGGTATCTTTTGGAGCAAATTTAATGAACAAAGGATCATAAAACTGCAACATTCTTAATTCATGACTGCTACAAACTGCGTAAGTTTACTGACTCCGAGAGCGAAAGATTGAAAGGGAGAAGACGTGTATAAGGAAGTGCACCGCCTGCACCATGACAGTTCAAATCAATATGAAAACGAGTAACAATCCAGCAGTGTTCATGCCCCTAAGAAAAGTGATAAACATGTCCGGAAAGACTCAGACGATAAATTGGCATTTGCTAAATGAGGTCACCAGGAGTTTAGACTATGGTCCCAGTAATGAATGATATTTTTCCGTGCCAGCTCTCCGGTAGCCCTTCTCGGTATTTCCTGGAAGGGGCTAGTGAGTCAGACGATCATCGCCGTTAGACCTATCTGTGCCCATGTGACGTAAAGTCAATAGTAAGAAAAAACAGTGTGAAGTCGTACATCAGGGTGTGTATCGTATCGTCATATTAACATAGTATTATGAATTTTACTAGTGATTCCGTGTATTAATATAGGTCTACTCCCAAATACATTGTGTGTGTAGGTCTTCGAATTGTGCGGTTTCTTCTGTCTGAAACTGCATCACATTTTTAAGTATCTAACCATCTTCCATCCACGTAACACTATGTAGCCATTCCATTCTTTTAACTTTTGCATTAGGTACAACATCTGCGGATTTCTACAGGAAGATTTTAGATGCAGAGTGGGTCTCGACCCATAAGAGGCCAGGGCTGGTCCGTAGTCCAACAACTCTGCATTCTGACGGGCGAACCGAGCAGAGGAAGGGTGGCCATGGCTCTACCGTCACTCTACGCCTCTGCATTCGGGAGAAGAGACAGGGCTGGATCTCACGGCTTGCCCAAAGAGACGGCTATCCTGAGAATGGTTTTCCGTGGTTTTCCATTCTTCTGACGTAAGGCGAATGCCAGGTCAGTTCCTAGAATAGGCCACGGCCTCCAACCCCCTCACCTTCTCGGAGCATCTCCATCGCAACAAACCTCCCGGCCTGAGACACGGCGTCACCTTCAAGGAGACACGCCTCCCCCTTCAGGCGAGGAATGAAAATATTTTAGATAAAGAGAAAGGGACGGTTTGAACTCGAAATTATTGGACCGTTGGTCCGCTATAGGTTGTACTCTCGTTCGTCACCAGCGGATGGCATACTGTCCGCAGACTTCCGAGTGGGAAGTGACGAATTTCATTAATATAAAGAGACGTGTTTTCTCTACTGAAAACGCGTACCAAAGTCGGCGCGAAACGTAAAGAATCTCTCCCCATTTCCTTTGACACGGCAGAACCCGAAATTATGTAATGTATGTGACTACGGGCCTTGAAAACATCAATGAATTCTTCATATGCAGACATGGATACTAGCAGGCACAGTACTATACGAGCAGCTGAGGTAAAGCATCCCATGCCTATTCCAGTGATTCGTTCTCGAAGCTTGGAGACTATCAGTCACTACTGATCTGAATTTAGGGCAGTCGCCTAGGTGGCAGATTCCCTATCTCTTGTTTTCCTAGTCTCTTCTTAAAATATTATTTTAAAAAATTGGGAATTTACTGAACATCTCCCTTTGTAAGTTATTCCAATCCCTAGCGTGCAATGCATGTCAGTAGCCTGTAATTTTCAGCTTTATGTCTATCATCCTTTTCCATATACACAGGGGCTACTATTGCAACTCTACATTCATTGGTATAGCTCCGTCATGCAAACAATAATCAAATAAGTACTTCAGATATGATACTATATCCCAACCCATTGTCTTCAGTATATCCCCAGAAATCTTATCAATGTAAGCCGCTTTGCTAGTTTTCATATTTGGTATGCTATTTTAAATGTCATATCTATCACATGTAAATTTTAATACTTCTTTAGTATTAGTCACCTCCTCTGTCTAGACATTATCCTTGTAACCAACAATCTTTACATTCTGCTGACTGAATACTTCTGCCTTTTGAAGATCCTCACATACACGCTTATCGTGTTCATTGTAAATTCACGGAACGCAATTCTTTTAACCTGTTTTATACATACCTTTCCATTTTTTTACTAAAATTTGTACGATTGCCAATTAAGCTTGCCATCATGTTATCCTTAGGTGACTTATTGCTAGATTCAGTTGCCTAGTAAATTCCTTCAATTTCTCCTTACTTCCACAGCCATTTCTAACTCTATTTCTACCGGGCGAGTTGGCCGTGCGCGTAGAGGCGCGCGGCTGTGAGCTTGCATCCGGGAGATAGTAGGTTCGAATCCCACTATCGGCAGCCCTGAAGATGGTTTTCCGTGGTTTCCCATTTTCACACCAGGCAAATGCTGGGGCTGTACCTTAATTAAGGCCACGGCCGCTTCCTTCCAACTCCTAGGCCTTTCCTATCCCATCGTCGCCGTAAGACCTATCTGTGTCGGTGCGACGTGAAGCCCCTAGCAAAAAAAAAAAAAAACTCTATTTCTTTCCAATCTGCAACTCTTTCTTTGTCTATTTACATCTCTGTTAAAATATAGTGGGTCTTAACCAATCCTTACCACCTTTAAAGCTACAAACATGTTTTCGCATTCCTCAATGCCTGCTTTAAACCCATCCCAGTGCCTGTTTACGTTTTGTTTACCGTTTAAAAATTCTCTCATGACTGCTTTATCAGTCGTATGGTACTGCCTAATAGTCCTACTTTTAAGACCATCCTTTCCACCATATTTACTTTTAATTATGACAAAAACTGCTCCGTGATCACTAATACCATCTGTTACTTCAGTTTCTCTATAGAGCTCATCTGGTTTTCAATCAGTCACTATTGATCTGCATTTAGGGCAGTCGCCCAGGTGGCAGATTCCCTATATGTTGTTTTCCTAGCCTTTCCTTAAATGATTGCAAAGAAATTGGATATTTATTGAACATCTCCACTTTCTATAAAGCAATATTTGCTCCAATTTGTCCTCATGAATTCCAGCTTTATTTTTATATTGTATTACCCGCACCACGTCCAGAACATTCTTCTCTCTTGTTGGTTCCACCATTTACTGAATCAGCTGTATTCCCATATTAACACATTTGCTATTTGTTGGTCATGCTTGCTGTCGTCGCATTGCCTTCCCAATTGACATTTGGTAAATTAAGGTCTCCCGCTACAATCACATGCCTTTCCATATCGTTTCCCACATAGTTGACCATATTATCAAATGATTCTGCATCAGCAACAGCGCTACCCTTTCCCGGTCTGTACACCCTAAGGACATCAAGTTGCCTATTATCATTAGAAATGAGACTTGCACCTAGAATGTCATGTTTGTCATCTTTAACTTTTCTGTAACTTACTAATTCTTCAATCACCAGAATAAGTATTCCCCCTCTTACCATTCCTATCTCTACGATACACTCCAGTTCCTTGAGAAAATTTCTCCGTCTATTATATCATTTCTCAGCCATAATTCAACTCCTATTAAAAAATCTGCTAAGTATTTGTATATTAAATTACATAATTCTATTCCCGTCTTTACATTATATCTACAGTTCAACACCAACACTTTTATGTCATCCCCACTTGATTTCAAGATCCTTGTACCCTTATCACCGCTCCTTAGACCATCCCGTTTCCCTGAATGAACCTCCCTATAACCCTTCTAAACAAATTGCCTATCTTATACGTACCACTGCGGTTTACGTGAAGGCCATCAGAGCACAGATCCCTATCGCCTACCCACCCATCAGGACGTAGAAATCTCACTCCCAGTTTCCCACATACCTACTCCATAGTCTCATTTAAATCCCCAATCACCTTCCAGCCAGTCTTTTTCGTCTTCATTCTTTCTACCTCGTTTCCGACACTTGCGGGGTCGCAGGTGCGAACTGTGTCGTACATATGGATTTGGCCTTGTTTTACGGCCGGATTCCCTTCCTGACGCCAACCCTATATGGAGGGAAGTAACCACTATTGCGTGTGTCTGTGGTGGTTGATAGTGTTGTATGTTGTATGAATATGAAGAGGAAAGTGTTAGGACAAACACAAACAGCCAATCCCGGAGCCAGAAGAATTAATCAGACGTGATTAAAATCCCCGACCCGGCCGGTAATCGAACCCGGGACCCTCTGAATCGAAGGCCTCAACACTGACCATTCAGCCAATCACCTTCCAGTTGGTTTTCCTCCTAAACAGTATTCCAATGATAACAATCTCCGCTTCCTTTAACTACGCCGGTGCTGCATTTACCAGATCCGACACATCCCCTACTGTGTTGGTATTTATACCTGCTTGCCTTACATTGTTGGTATCAAACACTACCACCTTCTCCCTTCCCTCCTCCCTCTCTTCTACTTTTCTATCAACATCTGCCTCAACTTAATTCCTGGATATCACTATACCTTGTTTCCCTTTCCTCTACACTCTTTCCCCACTTCTCTAACACTGGAGTCCCCCATGATCAGTGTCTCAACACTACCCAGCTCATTTGATTCCCTCCCCTCCTGGTCAGCCCTATCTTTCCTGACAGCTGCAGAAGCTACTTCCTCCTCCCTTTTCTCCCTCCCTTAACCCTGTTCCACCTGTCTTTTCCTATCCTCTACTCCACATTTCCTGTTCCTACCTTTTCCCTTCCTCATACTTCCACACTTCTCAGTAACAGTTCCCTGTTCCTCATCTTCCCTCCATTGTTCTACCTGTAGTGACACTTACCGATTTCTCACAGACACCTGTCCTGAATTCTGATCCTGAATAGAGCCCTTAGCCTGCAATCTCCTTCCCCTCAGAACATTAGACCACTTGTCTTCTAAAATCCCCCCCCCCTTTTCCTTCCTCTTTGACACCTACTGTATACTGTACATGGTTTGAGGAAGGCCTACCTTCCTTCCTGTCTTCTGAGAGAATCCTAGTAATCTCCCTCGAGCTCTTCAACTCCTCCCTCATACTCCTAAGTGACTTGACTACACCCCCAGTTCCTACACTGGCACTTGCACTCCTTAGCCATCCTTTAGGGAAAAATGAAAAGAACAGGAAAAATAAAATAACATAGTTTGTGCAATAAAAGGAAGGAACTAATGTCTAGGGTAGCACACAGGGATCACATGACAATAAGGTAATTAATGTACAGCTACACTACAATACTACTTAGTCGTACTATATTTTTATCCTACAACGCCCTAAACGGATAAAAACGCCGTTAATTACCGAATACCTAAAGGAATACACAATATTATACAAATCTAAGGTTGCCCTATCCAGTCCCACATGCGCTGGATTAGAGACTAGTGTAGTGATCGAGCAGGACATTGCAATAGACAAACGGTCTCTGGATCACGTTTTGTTACGTTTGCAGCGTGAATTCGGGCGTTATCCTCCTGAATGGGAAGATCCTTGTAGGAAAGCTTGTATATCCAGCTTGCATTCAGGCTGTGGTTGTCCGGGTTCCGTTGATAATGAACAGACGTGTGTGACTCTTATAGGACAAGGCTCCCTATTCCACAATATCTGGAGCTGGCCCACTCTGTCTCACACGGGCACATGGTGCTAGGTGTTTCTCTCCTGGGCAACGTTGGCCACGCGTATGACCATTGGTCATTTCCAAGCAGAAGCGGCTTTCATCACTGAATTCCACAGATGGCCGTAACTCTATTCCACTATTTCTATCGCGACAAAGCTGTACGCGTGCTCTGCACTGGGCAGAGGTGACTGATAATCTATCCAGAGGAAAGCGTGATCGAATGCCTGCCTCCAGGAGACGATTTATGATAGTTCAGGAAAAAATTCCAACAGCAACCAAAGCTCAATAATGTGTGTTGCTTTGATCGTACGCTCCGCCACTGCAGTCTCCTTATGCTCCGCTCTTCACGTGTGGCGGTCTGACAGTGCGATCCCTTATAAACATGGATATTTGAGAATTCATTTTCAGACCTTCACCTAAAATACTGTATCAACCAACGCGAATAAAATTACTTATATCCTAGATTGCGGCATGAGTTTACATCCGTGTACGAGCACATGAGAAAGCGCCAATGTGACATTCAAACAAATTCATGGAAGAAACACATTTTATATTTATTTTTAGAAAGTTTCTTTATTCAAAGTGTTCTTCATTGTTTGGCACAAATCACCCAATTGTTTCATAAAACTGAGGAAGTCAGTAATTACGTCTTTTGCACTGAAGCTCTCATGGTGCTTGCTGTGTTATTTAATTAATTCACTGTATGTAAGTCAAAACTTATGGTAATTGAAAGAGAAGTACACGTCCAATTTAAAGGTCGAGGACTTACAGGTGGTGCATCCTTTCACCTATCTCGTGTCAACCAACTGTGACACGTAAAGTTGTGAAGATGAGATAAGAAGACGTATCACGCTAGAAAGAGTGGCTATGAAGAAGTTCACCAAGATCTGGCAGAACAGGGCGATCACAGCCAGAATAAAGATCTACCTAGTTGAAACACTCGTTTTTTTTCTCTTCGTATACGGTTGTGAAACATAGACTCTCAAAGCCAGAGATAAGTTGCGCCCTGATGCATTCGAACTTTGGCGCTGGCGCAGAACTCTACGCACACAATGGACCGAAAAAGCAAGAAAAAATGCGTATTTTTATCGAAGAACTGAATACCTCCAAGTGCCTTATTCCTGTCTCAATCAAAGGAAATCCTCCAGTTCTTTGGACATATTGTGAGCAGAGATGGAAAAAATCTAGGAGAATCAATCATGGGAGGGAATGTTGAAGGGAAGAACGTTGAATAGATTACGGAACTCAGACTAAGAATTTAGTGTCGAATTACTTCATGTAGTCGAAACTGAAAATTACCTTCAAGAATCGTCGCAATGAAAGTGCGATTCAAATGAAATTAATAAATATGATACTTCTGTTTTCATATCTTTTACAGATTTACAGTCGATAGGAAAGTGATATTTTTCTTCTGTCTAAGATACGAGGCCGTTACTTACGCTCAAGGAGCACAGATCAAACTTATGGAAAGTTACAAGAAACATATCTGACATGTGCAGACTCAGTTCCTGTTATTTATAAGGTATTCTACTTTGAATCGTATTAGCTTTGATTTATTGGGATGACGTAATATTACATTAACATCAACTGGAGGTGAGTGAGCTGGACACACGCCAATGACAGAGTGTAAAACCTCCTTGCATTCTATGCTAGAATAGTAAAGAGTTATGAAGCACTGTCGGAGGACTTCGTTAAGATAAGTTCCAAATTTCAAGCATTGAACGATTCGAACAGAATTTAAACATAAAAGCTTATACATTTCCAAATATTTTCGAATGTGGTTTGGTAGTATCTGATGACGCTCTTTCAAAACCGAAACATGTAATATTATTTCCATTACGTTCTTTCTATTTTCAGGTATAATTCTGTTACATATTTTCTTTTTTAGGTAGCCGGGCTCAGTGGCTCAGACGGTTGAGACACTGGCATTCTGAACCCAACCTGGCACGTTCGATCCCGGCTCAGCCCGGTGATATTAGAAGGTGCGCAAATACGTCAGCCCCCTGGCGGTAAATTTACTGGAACGTAAAGGAACTCCTGCGGGACTAAATTACGGCACCTCGGCGTCTCCGAAAACCGTAAAAATGTAGTTAGTCGGACGTAAAGCCAACATTATTATTATTATCATCATCTGTTTACCCTCCAGGTTCGGTTTTTCCCTCTGACTTAGCGAGGGATCCCACCTCTACCGCCTCAAGGGCTGTGTCCTGGAGCTTCAGACTCTTGGTCGGGGGATACAACTGGGGAGTATGACCAGTACGTCGCCCAGGCGGCCTCACCTGCTATGCTGAACAGGGGCCTTGTGGAGGGATGGGAAGATTGGAAGGGATAGGCAAGGAAGAGGGAAGGAAGCGGCCGTGGCCTTAAGTTAGGTACCATCCCGGCATTAGCCTGGAGGAGAAGTGGGAAACCAGGATGGCTGAGGTGGGAATCGAACCCACCTCTACTCAGTTGACCTCCCGAGGCTGAGTGGACCCCGTTCCAGCCCTCGTACCACTTTTCAAATTTCGTGGCAGAGCCGGGAATCGAAACCGGATCTCCGGGGGTGGCAGCTAATCACGCTAACAACTACACCACAGAGGCGGACTATTATTATTATTATTATTATTATTATTATTATTATTATTATTATTATTATTATTATTATTATTATTATTATTATTTAGGATCGTTTCGACCTCCTATGAGTTACGATTACTTGACTGTCGATGTTCTTTCTTTTTACGCCAATACTCCTTCATTCTCTGGCTCACATTTGCTCATTCCTCATCCGAAAACAACTTTCTTTTTCTCTTGAGTTTCTCTTGAGTTTCTCTGCGAACATATCCGTCACCTCCACAATTTTCCTTCTGAACACTGTTTTGTTTTTAACATCTTTCTTTTCAATGTCCGGCTCCATGCCTAAATGGTTAGCGTGCTGGCCTTTGGTCACAGGGGTCGTGGGTTCGATTCCAGGCTGGGGCAGGAATTTTAACCTTAATTGTTTAGTTACGCTGACACGGGGGCTGGGTGTATGTGTTGTCTTCATCATCATTTTATCCTCATCACGTCGCGCAGGTCGCCTACGGAGTCAAATCCAATGACCTGCATCTGGCGAGCCGAACATGGTCCTCGGACACTCCCGCCACTAAAAGCCGTACGCCATTTCGTTTCATTTTTTCTTCCTCAATGCCACATACTTTAGGATCCTGATTATTATTATTATTATTATTATTATTATTATTATTATTATTATTATTATTATTCACGTAGTTTCTAAATTTATTTTTTCTTAAATGTGACTCCGGAGACCGAAGAACCTAATAGCTATAAAGTGAAATTTTCAGAACAGTTTCTTGTCACTGAGTTTTAGGAGCTACTATGGCGTACCGGCACGCGTTCGTTGCGCTTCAATTACATTAAAGCGGTACCTCGAGGCAAAGAGCTGGCTCTACATAGAAAGCACTGCGATCGTATTTGCGTATATGCTGTGATGTTAGTGTTACTGACAGGTGACATGGTCAAACGCAATATCATTAGGCAGGATTGGCAAGCAAATTGAGAAACAGATCCGTGTACATTAAACAATGGAGGAGATAAAATTGCTAATTACTTTCAATCTACACAAACAAGGGGCTTATTTAAGCATATTGATATAATAATCAGGCCTGATCGTTGTTTACACGGTAAATAATGCTTTGTGTGTTCGTACACGCAAACTGCCACGCCAGAAACACACGTGCAACATTCACCTATGTGTACACGTACTTTATAAACAAGGCCTTATTCCTTTAACGTACATCATGGTGTGAATTACGGATTATATCACTGGAAGGTAGGAAATTCAAAAAGGCTTATATAACACACAGACTTGTTTCATCTGACTAATAATGTTGGTAACGGAGAGTGAGATTTTTCACGATGTTTTGGGTACGGTCACAAATAATTAAAGAATTACTCCACCTAGGAGGAGATTTATAACATTTCTATATCACATTGATTTGTAAGTTTTAACCGAGAAATTCTTGTTAACTTGCTCTGTGTTTGAGATATTCGCTATACTTGGTCTTGATGCTTGGCAGTATTGTTTTCTACATCACGCTAAGGTTTCTTCATCAGCAGAGTGCCAGTGGCGTACTGGGTAAGGCATTAGCATTCCAACTGGGAACTTAAGGATTTCCACTGATTTTAGCAGGGGTGATAGACTCCATGGCTGAGTGCTTAGTATCTTGGTCTTCGGTCCTCGGGGCTTTGGGTTTGATTCCAGACCAGGTCGAGGGATTTTAATTCAAAATTATTAATACCTTTGGCTCGAAAGCTGCGTGATCTTGCTGTCTCCAATATCCCTAAAACTCACCACACACAACACTCACCCTAACCACACTGTCACGCATTTTCTCATATACCCTTAAGGGAGTGTCTACCTAGCAAGGGCTGCACCGGTCACACTACTACAGATATTCAAATGAATAGCAGTAGAAGATTTCAACATCATTCAAACCACCAGCCCACCGCCAATGGTTCGATATTTCCGGGAATGAAACTCGATGCTGTCATACCTCCTTGTGAACAGTCCGGCTCCATGCCTAAATGGTTAGTGTGCTGGCTTATGGTGACAGAGATCCCGGGTTTGGGAATTTTATCCATCAATGGTTAATTCCGCTGGCAAGCGGGCTGGGTGTATGTGCCGTCTTCATCATCGTTTCATCTTAATCACGATGCAAAGGTCACCTATGGGTGTCAAATCAAAAGACCTGCACCTGGCGAGACGAATAAGTCCTCGGGCACTCCCGGCTTTAAAAGCAATACGCCATTTCATTTTTCCTGGTTAACAACAGGTACGTAAACCCGCAATTCGTTCGAATCCAAAATAAATGAGACTGAATTTAAAAATGACCTGTTTATATTAAATCTAATTATCATTTGGATATACGATTGCTAAATAAAGGCACACTTCGAAGCTAGGCAGGGCTATATACGGATGCTGGCCCCGTGGTGCAGGGGTAGCTTGCCTGCCTCTTACCCGGAGGCACCGGGTTCGATTCCCGGCCAGGTCAGGGATTTTTACCTAGACCTGAGGGCTGGTTCGAGGTCCACTCAACCTACGTGATTAGAATTGAGGAGCTATCTGACGGTGAGATAGCGGCCCCGGTCTAGAAAGCCAAGAATAACGGCCGAGAGGATTCGTCGTACTGACCACACGACACCTCGTAATCTGCAGGCCTTCGGGCTGAACAGCGGTCGCTTGGTAGGCCAAGGTCCTTCAAGGGCTGTAGTGCCATGGGGTTTGGTTTTGGTTTGGTATATACGGATGCTTGGACTGGCCTGCATACATTATCAATAACGATCTGTGCACTATGTTCAGTAACTTATATCCATCTGCATTAAAACTCTGTATACTTTGACTAAGGTTAAGTTAATGTTAATGGCTCGTAGTGGAAGAGGAAATCTCGATCCTCTTCTACCATAGATAGTTTTATACCCTGCCGGAGGTTAGAGGATTACATTTACTACCCATCACACATTCTAGATACTCGTCACATACGTATATACACTGAGCTGTCAAAAGTCATGGGAAGACACTGAATGTGATGTTAATAATGAGTTGCTCCTCCGCGAGCCATCAAAATGACACCAATACGGCGAGGCATCGAATCTACAAGGTGATGGAATCGTCCTGGAGGGATCAGGACCCATTCATCTTGCTCTGGTACCCATAATTGGTCTTGTGTGGTTGGTGCGGGGTTCATGGAGCGTACACCAGCATGGACAGAATTCCATGAATACAGCTATTCATTTCTAGGGAACTGTCTCTATTCATTACATTTTAAAAAAGCAGAATACTGTCAAGGATATAGATACAGGGTAATGAGAGGACAACTGGAAGCAGAGCTATTTATTTAGATGAATTAAGCTGATTAGCTCGGTATCAAGTACCGATGGGCTCAGGAGACATACAAAAATAAACCGTGGCACAAACAGCTCATCAGGGGCCTTGGTCGAGCCATATGTTCTGCAGATACTGGAGTGTGACATTGCGTGACAACCTCAGCCATACCGCTTGGCTTTCGTGACTGGGAGGCTCCGAAGGCAACCAACTGCAAATATCCCATTCCTTCAAGAGAATGCTAGAATATGATATTGTTCAACTCACAACTGATCCACATCAATCCTAGCCTTACGTAATAAACGAAGACACGTACCAATCTCAGTGGCGCAGTCGGTTACTCGTCTTTCTGTTTTCATGGTAGTGGATACGATCCCGACGAATGTCAATTTTATTCGAGGGTATTTAATTCCGACAGTTCCTGTCGTCAGCTTCCAGTGAGTTCGAGAACTCCTGCAGGACAGAATTTTGATATCTTAGCAACTGTTACAGGCGTAAAATAACTAACCATATCATATTCGTGAAAATTAAAATAAACTTGACGCGCCATACACACAAAGATTTATCAGTCCGAATTCATGCACGCTGTAAGGACGAGGGAGCGATGACGGCAATGTCCTATGCTCCTTAAACGAAACAAAAATTACAAAGAGACAAAACCAAACCGAACTCCATGGAGCAACAGCCCCAAGCGGCCGCTGTTCAACCCGAAGGCATGCATAATAGTAGGTATCATATGGTCGGCACGACGAATCCCCTTGGCCGTTATTCTTGGCTTTGTAGACCGTGGCAGCTATATCACCGTCAGATAGCTTCTCAATCGTCTGGCTCATTGGCTGAATAGTCAGCGTACTGGCTTCGGTTCAGAGGGTCCCGGGTTCAATTCCCGACCTGGTCGGGGATTTTAACATTCATTGGTTAATTCCAATGGCCCGGGAGCTGGGTGTTTGTGCTGTCCCCAACATCCCTGCAACTCACACAACACTATCATCCACCACAATAACATGGCAGATTCCGCCCACCCTCATCGGAGGGTCTGCCGTACAAGGGCTGCATTCGGCTGGAAATAGCCACACGGAATTTATTTAGCTCCGCAATTGTAATCTTGTAGTCTGTGTGAATCTCGAATCAGTCTTCAGATCCAGGTAAAAATCTCTGTCCTAGCTCGGAATCGAACCCAGGGCCTATGGGTAAAAGGCAGACACCCTATGGTGCCGTCTTAAAAACATGACAGCGAATAAGTGTAGTACTCTCTATCAATTACCTTGGTTTGTAGCACCAGTAAGTAACATCTAATGGATGCAGTGTCCGAGAGTGTCTCCGCTGTATGGAATAAAGCAAGGAGCTGATCGGTTCTTGTAGGTACCACAACTGTATGCCACCAAGAGGGCAGTCGCTCATTCAGGCCTGCATCTGATGACGCTCGAACAATTGACAGACCTTAGTAACACTCATAACACATGCGATTTAAGTGTGAATACTGGGTGTGTGCGTAACCACTTTGTTCTGGAATCTGCAGACAAACTGTTGATGAGTGCATCTCCGTTAACATGGGCCGGGCGGGAAACACGTCACAGCAGTTGCTCGAAGGACTTCCGTCGACATGTTAGAGGCAACGATAGACGATACGCCTTCACCTCCAACTTTGGAAAAATATTACTCACAAACAGTAGTAGTATACTGGATCGTACTTCTTGGCTTACTGTATTACTATCACCGCAACCACCTCCCTACGTTTCTCCAGAGAGGAGAGGTTCACCCTGTATAACGAAGTTTTTATCTATTCCTATGAGGTCTCTTATGGTTTCAGTGAATTTCATGACAAACAATATTTGCATTTCGCCGTTTGCGTGTAACTTAAAGCCTTTCCTAGCGATGTAGCAAGAGAGCATATAGGAGGGATAATTGGCCATTGATGTGAGCACATGTATTAGGAAGCTCGCTATCTGCAGTCGGGCTAAGGTTTTAGTGGATGCTGGGCATTACGATAAGCGCTAGCCAAGCAACGGTCGCTTGGGTCACACAACATTCTGCAGTTTAGAACGACCTCAAACTTCACCGCTCTCTGGAAATAGTAGACGACAACAGATTTCATTGCAGTAGAAACAGAACGGGGACAAGATAGAGGCATATTTACTACATCAAACAGGAAACTGGCAATTCAACATCCGTAATTATCGTAATTGCTAGAGAACCAACTGAAATAAATAAGCCCGTTATGTCAGATTTATTCCGATATATTGTTACAGATATTTAGTCAAGATTTGGTACCAGCAGAGGGAGGTATTTATTTAATAATAGATATTGCGAAAGGTATTGAATCGAGATACAGTGAACAGAAGGAATGCTTATTATAGCAATTCCTCTCCGTACAATCCATGAAGATCCTCAGAGGAATCGAAGATAAACACTAGCAGCACTATTCGTAACCTTGGCACTAAGTGAGATAGAGTGGCTAGCTCTGTGCCTGGCCATATTTGCCTCCAGGAAATAACGTCACATTCAGTGTAGGCTCAGTGAACCTCAAGGTCATGGGTCACTCTAGAAGAGGAAATCCCGCTCCCTCATTTTCCTTACGGGTAATCTAACCCACGTCCTTCCGAGTGACTCCATAATCACCTCGACTACAGTAAGATCTATATACGATAATAACTTGTATTCCATAGAATTCAATCAATATCTGCATTGTTACTCAGAATATCAACAACACACTTTTGAAATTAATTTCAACATTGTATTCTAATATTTACTTCAACGGGGATTGCCAAAGGTGTCCTCTTAAAATTTGAAACGAAGTGAAGTGTTTTCATTAACTAGTTGATAAAATAATTCTGTGGTAGAGTAAATGCTTATCCACGGCCTATTTCCAATACCACGTATCTAAAAATGCTGTTCGTATCCATTATTATCCTAAAGAATAGTCACACTTCCCAGCCACATATGGATATGCAGTCCATTAAAACAAACATCGTTGTGTTCATTACGCTATGTTTATGTGTAAAGGAAAATGAACCTTAAATAGATTATTCTGTAGCAGTGCGTAAATACGTCATACAAACAACATTACTCCAGTACGGCCCGGTGCGGTAGGTCTTATTGCGACGATGGGTGTTGGAAATGCTTACGAATGGGAGGAAAGCGGCCGAGGCCTTAATTAATGTAGAGCCCCAACATTTACTCGTATGAGTTCCTCATATTTAAATGTTGACTGAATATGCCGTAATGAGTGGTTCGGGTGGTATAGCGCTGGCTTCCTGAACACAAGTTTGCGGGTTCATTGCCAGTTTAACCCAGCAATATTTAAGGCGCTCAAATACACCAGCCTCGTGCCATTAGATTTACCGGCACGAAAACGAACTCCGGTGGGACAAAATCCTGGTAACGCTGCGTCTCCAATAACTGCAAACGTAGTTAGTGGGACGTAGACTCATCAACTGGTGACTGTTCAGTCATTCCATGACAGAATAACGAGGTCAAGATACAAAGGTCTGGAGCTGCCATGTCAACAACAAATCCTATCCAAGTATCAAAACTGCATAGTAATACTTAATACTGCACTTTATACGTCAGCTGCATCATACTGTTCGGGGAATTTTGGAATTATCTAATACCGTTCTGTAAATAAACGATGCAATATTTGGGGAATGTATGAAAATAAAGGGACTATCAGCGTTTACTCGACTAAAGCTCTCTGCTTGTAATTAATTATTGGGCGAAAATAACCTATACCGCCAAATCGGAAATCCGCTCAGTTTTATAGTAAGTATATACAGCCTATGAGGTGCTCACAATATATTGTGCAGCTGCTTCATGGTTTAGATAATAGCAAACAGCTCGACTTGTTCTTCCTGGCCCTTTCCGAATTTATTGGGGTCAGCAACAGATATGATTTTATCTCACTTATACGGCCGGTTACACATCTTGACGCCAACTCTATGTGGGGGCGGGGCGGGAGTGTATTCACTATTGCGTACTTGTGTGATAGTTGAAAGTGTGGTGCACAAATACCCAGTTCCTGATCCAGGGGTAATAACCACACGTAGTTAAAATATTCGGTCCGACCGTGAATCCAATATCGGGCCCTCTGAACCGAAGGTGAACATTGATCCAAGAAGAAGGACAGCAAACATTTCCTGAAAATAGTTTTAAATACCAGCACGTATTTTATACCTGTAGTTAACTCTAATGCGATTGTTAGTATGTCAGATAGCTGCCCAAGTCTCCGCGTTAGATTTAACCATTGTTAAATAACTATCAAATTAAGTTCCTGTCTTGTTCTTACTTTTTGTTAAACTCTGGATATCTAGCAATTTCTTTACTTTCTACATTTGCAAAATAAATGAGGGATGTTTGAAATATTTGTAGAGTTGGTTAAGAAGTCTATCCTGGGTTGACGTGTAATTCCCGAATCCTCCACAAAGTGTCAACCATCGCCGCAGACAATTGTACCTGCAGGTTTGGAGGCGAAGTTTACTCTCCATGTACTCACCATACCATGAAATGACTATGTACTCCAAATGATAGGAATGCAGATAATTTTTGGACAGTAACGGGGTCATATTGTCGATGGATATACTCTTCTTCAAAGTGAAAACTCTTTCCGCGATATTTCTAGCGTCAACTGTAGCACTCAAAAGAAGTCTCGAAGATGTAGTACCATCCTCCCTCCTTCTGCTGTGGACTATTTGAGTCATTACTGACGTAGTTTGGGCATTAAGAAATACACATTGGTGGTACCGCAATGAGGAGTGTCGAACACCAAATTTAATACTGGATTTGGTTCTCTGGCAACTGATGCTTGTTCAAAGTGCATTCAACTGAATGCATGCATTCAAAATGAAAAAGACTTTTCTTGAAAGACCAACCTGATTATAGAGAAGAGAGTTCATAAACTCCAATACAGAGCATTCTAAGAGATTTTTTAAAGAGGAAAGAGATGGAATGGTAACTCTACTTTTCGACTGCCTGAAAAATCAGGCACTACCAAAACTACCAGATCAGTCAGCATATTATTCCCGTCAGGTAAATCTCTACAACTTCACGGTTGTTCCTGGCAGTTCAAATAGCAGTATGCCCACATCTACAGTGTCAGTTTATACTATGGACTGAAAATGAACGTCCTAAAACATCTTTTTTTTGCTATTTGTTTTACGCCGCACCGACACAGATAGGTCTTATGGCGACGATGGGATAGGATAGGCCTAGGAATTGGAAGGAAGCGGCCGTGGCCTTAATTAAGGTACAGCCCCGGCATTTGCCTGGTGTGAAAATGGTAATCCACGGAAAACCATCTTCAGGGCTGCCGACAGTGGGGCTCGAACCCACTATCTTCCGATTACTGGATACTGGCCGCACTTAAGCGACTGCAGCTATCGAGCTCGGTGAAAAAAACATCAAATGAAGTGATGTCTGCCCTGGATCATGAGATGCAAACTATTTATCTTCAAGACGTAAACATAATAGGACAATATGCCGATGGATGACCCGAGCAAAACAAGAATTTTACGCTATGGACAATGTCATCTAAATGGCTTAGCAGTGCTCCTCTCAAGAAAATTGAGATGTTCTTCCCTGTTACAGGCCACTCGTTTCTTCTACCAGACCAAGTTTTTGGACGAATAGAGAAGGAGCTGAAAAGAATAGATACTATTGTCCGACCTTCTGCTTATCACGAAGTGTTCTCGAATCATGGAAATGTCAAAGTTATACGAAAGGACTGGACCGTTTATGATTGGAAAACTGAATGTCAAAATGTGATGAAATCTACTCAATCTCTTCCCTTCGAAATATCACACTGAAAGAGATTTGTATTCAGGAAGACTTGGGGGAGCAATATTAATAAGGGGAGAGCAATACTACAGAACTGATGTAGGAGTGGGGGGCACAATCAATAAAATGTAAGAAACAAGCAGTGTGTTCAATCCTCTTGAAGCACCCATCGGTATGAATAAACTGGAGGTAGAAAAGATTCAAGATTTAGATCAGCTCAAAAAAAACATTTTGGACAAGACTGAAAAATTCAGGATGAACTACAGTTCCATAAATACATAGTTTCTAATGCTGTTGGAATTTCTGATGTTGCCAAAGAATCAGAATTCTGTGAAGGTGATTGTCATGACATTGGTGTTAATATCTAATATTATTATATATTACCTGACCCAGTGTTACTTTGGCTATGTTATAACCTACTTATGAGTTCATCAATTTTGTAAACTATTTTCTTAGCCTTTTACTTAATTTTGTTAGTTAACTCTTTTATTTGACTTCCTTTTTGTTGTAATACGTTCTTCTAGTGTGATTTATTATTTATTAAAAATACAGAATTTGGTTTAAAATATTGAATTCAACAATTAGGCCACAGCTGCTCTTCACAGAGCCACATCTGAAACGGAGTTAGTTGTCAGAGTAGTGAACTGGTATAACAGGTCAAATCCATGACTTGGTTTCAAAGCTGGACAAGTCCAAGGCTGGCTTTCAAAACTGGACAAGTCCAGATTGTTTCAATATAAATGATAATCTTCCGTGTCAAAAAGATAGACTACATCCCTAAAATAATTACCAAACATGATAATAATGCTATGTACAGCAGTATGATGTAAAAAATGTATGTTATGTATCCCTAACAATTTCCTTGCGATTTCTTCAGATCTGTTTGGCTGGACTTGTCCTGTTTTGGAAATAGACGGCTCATATCTTCTACTCACAACTGCTTTCGTTGGCAGTCAGATACGATTCGTTGGTTTCGTTACTCTACTCCTAGGTATTCTCCTGGAAATGTACGAGTATATTGCTATCTGGTCATGCGTCCAGAAGGTTTTTACACAACTGCAATTCACTAAAACACTTTACAAGATTGATTAACTTCTTAGAATGTAGAATTTGTGATTACGCTTTATATCTACTCCTATTCACTGCCTAGCACGTCTGCGAAAAACAGCACGATGAAGGCCGAGTTTCACTGGAGAGGTTTTGTAGAAGATCTGTTCATTGTTACATTTTCTTTATTTTGCCTGTTATTACACTCATTTATAATCTGAATGTACCGCTAGACGAAGTGCAGCTTTCCGTTCACTGGGCCCTCGTCTTGACAAGAAAAGTCTATTACTAATATCATCAACTACTATTTCACACAATAGATTAATAATGGTAGGTATTGGTTTAGTTATTGAAGTCATATGATGAAAGAGGATGACGTATAGAGAGGTGGATAGGGTCTTGTCAACTCACAGGACACTGTTATTGTGTGCGCTGATTTTAACTTGAGCCAATTAGGTTGGAAAACTGATGAGTCGTCGAAAGTACAACACATTATCAAACAGAGAAGCGAGGAGGTATTCTTACTTCTAGAAATTATTAATGAATTCGATCTCAGTCAGATTTGTGATTTCCCTACTAGGAATGATAATTTTCTACACTTAATTTTAGTCCCAAAAGAATTACTTAAGAGAGGAGAGTGCGTCAAAACTGAAACTGTAATTCACTCTGATCACCAAGCCATCGAAATCCTCCTGCCTATGCCAAGGACATTTCGCTTCAAAGCGCAAAACAGTGTCATATTTGCATGGAAGAAAGCTGATTTTTCTTTTCTTTAATGAGGGACCTTCTATCCCTGTGCCCCTGGGTTATGATTAAAGAGTCCCACTCTGTGAGCACTTTTTATGACTTACTATATGCGGTCATAAAAGACGGCGTTCCATTTCGAAAAATTAACATCAGAAAATATCCTTCTTGGTACGACTCAGAACTAATCCAGAAACTGAAGGAAAAAGGAAAGGGCGAGAAGGAAATACAGAAGATCAGGTCAAAAGTACGACTATGTGCAGTTTTCTACATTACGAAGTGAATGTAAAAATTTGCAGCGTGCTAAGTACAGGGACTACGTTAGGTCGGTAGAAGATGACGTGTCGGTAGAAGATGACGTCATCACAAGCCCTAAGCGCTTTTGGAATTTCATTAATAATAAAAGAAAATCCTCCCGTCTGCCTCCCACTATGCTAATAAACGGAACTGAAATGCAGGAAAAGGATAAAAAGATAAAATTCTAAACACATTTGCGCAAACTTTCGCGAAGTACCATTCTCCTTCCGAGCCCTGCAATTCAACTTTTTCTCCCCCATTTTCAATAGATCCAGTGTCTATTCAAACTTATGTGGTAGAAGTGAGACTGATCCTGTCATCGGTGGATATCAACAAATCATGTGGGCCTGCCGAGATACCTGGCATCGTCCTCCGTGAATGTGCTTCCCAACTCGCAATTCCACTATGTGAAATTATAAATAAATCATTTATGTGTGGGTGTTATCCAGCTGAGTGGAAAAAGTGTTACGTAATCCCTATCTTTAAGAAAGGTGATAAGCTGTTGTTCGATAATTATAGACCATTTGTGCTGCTCTCACTTTTATCGAAGAGAAAGTCATATATAATCGCCTGTATGACTCTTTTAGTCACTACATAGACCCATCACAGCATGGATTTGTTAAAGGCAGGTCAACTGTTACCAAACTGGCCGTTTATTTATCATCAATTTCGAATGCATTAGACAAAGGTAAACAGGTTGATGTGATATATACTGATTTCTCCAAAGCATTCGACTCTTTACAACACGAAGCCTTGTTGAGAAAATTGTCAGCATATGGAGTGTCCGGGAGTATTTTCGAATCGCTAAAGAGCTACTTGACAAAACGAATGTGTTATGTCAAGTCCGAGGATTTGATCTCTATCCCCTATGAACCTTCATCTGGCGTCCCACAGGGATTACTGTTGGGGCCTCTTCTATTTGTTTTGTTCCTAAATGATATTACTACAGTCATTCAGAGCAGTGATTGTCTCCTGTACGCTGATGACTTGAAACTATACAATGTCATAGAAGAAGACAGTGATGGTGATTATCTACATGAGGATCTGAGGCAAATATACGAGTGATGTGATAAGTGGTCCCTTAGAGTGAATAAATTCATGTGTGGTGTCATGTCATTTACTCGAAAATTAACACCTGTATTTTACAGATAAAAAATCAGTGGAGAATGTTTAAATCGTGTGGAGGAATTTAATGATCTAGGTGTAATTCTTAGTAACAGGAATGGTTTATCCTTTGAGAAGCACATCGATTACATTATAAAGAAATCTTTCAGACTCCTGGGGTTTGTCCAAAGGAATTGTAAGGATTTCAGTAATATTGCATGTATCAAAATTCTGTTTTGTTCCCTGGTGAGACCCTGTCTCGAGTATGGTTGTGAGGTGTGGCTCCCGTATCAGAAAGGCCACATACACCATCTCGAGAGAGTACAGATAAGGTTCATGAAGTGGATTAGTTTCGTACTCCTGGGCATGCCACACTCTTCAAGCAGGTATGAAAAATGTAAAAACATTCTTGGAATGAATACGCTGGCAACGCGCTGAAAATGTGCGGACGCAATGTTAGCGATTAAATGCTTGAAGAGTGAAGTGGACTGTCCGGCTATACAAGCAGACGAACAAGGCAGAAATGTACATTCCACCTGCCCAAATGTAGGACGGTTGCGCATGAAAATTCTTGGCCCATGCATGCCCTTAGGACAATAAATCAGCTGGAAGGGTCACTCGACATTTTCCACCACCCTTTCACTGCAATTCGTAATGTTCTTCTCAAGGGTGGAACGTGATCATTTTGTAAATTATGTAAATTATCTGTAGAAAACATGTGAAGACTTATATCTATCTGTACAGTATATATGTATATTTGTATGTATATTATTTAATTATTTTTTATATAATTTAATTATTCAATTCAATTTTTACTAAATTTTTTATTTAATTTTCTATTACATCATCTGTAAGTGTGGTATCCTGTAGGTGGTAAATAAAATTTAAGATATACTTAATATATTGTATTGTATTCTATTCTATTCTATTCTATTCTATTCTATTCTATTCTATTCTATTCTATTCTATTCTATTCTATTACGATAAGCGGACAGTGCAGGAGACGGAAAGAGAAGAGACCTGAATGCCGGGAGTCTCTTCTACAAGCTTTGATGCGAGATTCCAAAAATCAATTCACCACCCGGTGGTTCAGATTCCACGTAAAACATGGTGCCCCTTGGCTATTACCACGATATTTACGGTTACGTATATATGTAAGCTTTCTTTCCTTTCAGAAGATTTTTCACACTCTGTCAGATAAGACATCAATGGTGAACGTTATTTCCAGCCCTTTCTATCATTCGACTAATTGATGTATTACATACGTACATTATCGATAGCGCAATAAATGATGTTATGTTGCAAATTTCACTCATACGTAGCTAAACATAACTCGTGCCCGATTATCGGAGGAAACAACACTGGTATGAAAAAATACAGTAAATAAACTCAGACCATATATAATGTTTATGAGCACTAAATTTTCTCAGAAGATCTAGCACACCGCAATCATCAAATTGCGAAAAAATAGTTATCACATTGACACGGATGACATGAAATAAAATTACAAGTTCGACGGCCATTTAAGTCGAATGATAAATATTAACTTTCGACTTCCTGTGAATACAGTTTTGAAAGAAAATATTATATTTCTAGAGATGCAATTAAGAATGATATATCAAATAACGATAAGTATATTTTTCTACTTTTATTCTGTTGAATAGAAATGGTAAACTGATATTCAAAGTACAATGCAAATTATTTTATGCAAAGCAATTCATTCTTTCCCCATCCACTTGGTCGATGGTGACGACTCTGTAATATTGAGATATATTTCGCAGGATCTGTTCACAGTAGGTGGAGCTGGTGTGAAATGATATCATAGGAATACGGTTTATAAGGAACTCTTCTGTTTTTCTGCATCCAAAAATAAATGTAATACGATGTTATTTCAGGTAGCTTTTGTATAGAACAGAGACAAGTAAGCGTACCATTCTTACACTTGTACCAAAGTTAGAAAGCGAGTAACGTTAAATAGCTGACAGCCATTTCTGAATGGAAAACATTTGCCGAGTAAGGAATTTACACGCCCAGTGAAAATTAAAACCCTAAAGAGACTTTTCATTATAACTAGTCAAAATCTAGCGCATTACAAATTTCAAGCTGGCTATTTTGTATCAATGCTGAAATATGCTTGGAAGGTGAGTGCTTATTGTATTACTGATAATATGCCTAAATCTTACATTTCCTTGCAAAATTATCCTCATGTCTCGACTGATAAAATGTAAGCTGGGAATGACTCTAGGTTACCAATTTCTATTTTATAAGGTCACGACATTGTTCTCTTGTGATTTTTCATTCACATTCGCAACGACAGGAAGCCTGACCAACAAGTGGCCAATAGGTTAATATGGGAAGGACAGTTGATTCAGAAAGTGATGGAACGAACTAGAGAGAAGAATTCTCTGGACGTGGTGCTGATAAAACTAAAAAAGCTCTATAGAGAAACCGTAATAATAGATGTATTAGTGATCACTAAGCTGTTTTTGTCGTAGTTAAAAATGAATATGATAGTAAGGGAGGTGTTATAAATTACAGGCCAGTCAGTTTGACATGCATTGCATCTAAGCTTTGGGAAAGAGTTCTTTTTGATTATATTAGACATGATTGAGAAATTAATATCTGGTTCAATAGAAGACAGAACGGGTTTAGGTCAGGTTATTCTACTGAAACTCAGCTTGTAGGATTCCAGCAAGATATATCAGATATCTTTGATTCAGGAGGTCAAATGGGCTGTATCGCGATTGATTTGTCTAAGGCATTCGATAGGGTGGATCATTGGAGACTACTGGCAAAAATGAGTGCAATTGGACTAGACAAAAAGTGACTGAATGGGTTGCTATATTTGCTATATTTCTAGAAAATAGGTCTCAGAGAATTAGTGTAGGCGATGCTTAATCTGACCCTGTAATAATTAAGCTGTTTGCTTTACGTCGCACCGACACGGATAGGTCTTATGGCGACGATGGGTTAGGAAATACCGAGGAATGAGAAGGAATCGGCCGAGGACTTAAAAAGGTACAGACCCAGGATTTGCCATGTGTGAACATGGTAAACCAAGGAAAACCATCTTCAAGGCTGCCGACAGTGGGGTTCGAACCCTCCATCTCCCGGATGCAAGCTCACAGCTGCGCACCCCCAACGGCACTGCCAACTCGCCCGGTGTAATAATTAGGCGGGGAATTTCTCAAGGCAGTGTTATTGGACCTTTATGTTTTCTTATACGTATAATTTATGTGAGTAAAGAAGTGGAATCTGAGATAAGGATTTTGTGGATGACGTTACTGTGTATAGAGTATTAAATAAGTTACAAGACTGAGAGCAGTTGATAAATGACGTCCATAATGTTGTGAGATGGACAGCAGGCAATGGTATGGTGATAAACGTGGTTAAAAGTCAGGTTGTAAGTTTCACAAATATGAAAAGTCCTCTCAGGTTTAATTACTGCGTTAATGGGCTGAAAGTTCCTTATGGGGATCGCTGTAAGTGCCTATGTGTTAATATAAGGAAAGATCTTCATTGGGTTAATCACATAATTGGGATTGTAAATAAAGGGTAGGCCTACATATCTCTGCACATGTTTATGAGGGTGTTTAGGGGTTGTAGTAAAGATGTAAAGAAGATGACATACAAGTCACTGGTAATACTCCAAATAGAGTATGGTTTCAGTATTTGGGACTCTCACAGGATTACTTGATTGAAGAATTGGAAATATCCATAGAAATGTAGCTCGATTTGTTCTGGGTGATTTCCGACGAAAGAGTAGCGTTACAAAAATGTTGCAAGGTTTGGGCTGGGAAGACGTGGGAGAAAGAAGGCGAGCTGCTCGACTAAGTGGTATGTTCTGATCTGTCAGTGGGGGGATGGCGAGGAATGACATTACTAGACAAATAAGTCTGAGTGGTGTCTTCGAAAGTAGGAATGATCAAAATATGAAAATAAGGTTTGAATTAAAGAGGACAAATTTGGGCGAATATTCGGTTATAGGAAGGGTAGTTAGGGATTGGTATAACTTACCAAGGGAGATGTTTAATAAATTTCCAATTTCTTTGAAATCATTCAAGAAAATGCTAGGAAAACAACAGATAAGAAATTTGCCACCTGGGCGACTGCCCTAAATGTAGATCAGTAGTGACTGATTAATTGACTTGATTGATTGATCCGTGAATATTAATGGTTACTTCCAAAGTTATACAACTTGGCATGATTCAATTCTTGTGCTTTGGCCGGAAAATCTAACACGAAGTGTGCTTGTGGTCAACGCCAACGCACGTCCCCACAATACCAGCGCAATAAAGGACTGTGCCGTCGCTGCTTTTAATGGAACTTTGTGGAATACCCGAATCACAAGCAAGATCCATCTGCCACTCTAACAATTTTTCCAAAATAGCTGTATAGTTTACGTCCAATCAACATTTTTTTATAGTTTGCCGCATAATCGTTTAGTGCATTTGCTTGTTTCAATACAAAATCCGTTGAAAGTGCTCCAGAGCTCAAGTAAATCTTTGTCGAAATCTAGTGCTATTCCAGTAAAGATGCTTACAGTATAAGTAACGATTCAGTTTCACTTCAGTCCGCATAGCAATGCACATTATACTGTTATGAAAAGGTCCCTTCTTGAGGAATGTGATCAAAATTTAAGAACGTTTTACATTTGACTGAGAAAAGGTAATACTCAGAATGAAGTACATAACAAATTGCAGAAATGGTGCATTTCAATTACGGTTGATGTTATGGTGACGAGGAAGTTGGAGCCTTATGGTAATATCAGAATGGATATTGCAACCGCTGTAAACGAGTATATACAAAGTGTATCCTTTAAAATGGTTCCAATATTTACAGAGGAGGCTGCACGCAACAAACAAAGGAAAAAAGTTCGCATAAACAAAGGTCGCAAACAGAGTCTGCTACAACTACCATCAATGATCACCATGTGATCAATGTGTCCGCCATCCATTGGAATGAAGCCTTTCACCCTACAGAACTGCAGTGCCATAACCAAACATGCGTCATTTGAACACTACCGTGCACCTGACGAAACTAACTTACATGACTAGGAAAGCAATACGTTCTGTAGTACGCAGTGGAATACTGTTCGTTCATTGAGTAGAGAGTTTCATTCTTGCTTGATACAGTACAAATGCACACACACGATGTTCTACATCAATATTGTCTACGACAATATTTTCGCATTTGTTTCGTGACAAAGTGCTCATAGTGCAAGGTATGCCTCTCCTAGATAATAAGACCATAACACAACACGCTGGTGGGTTTATGATCAATGTTTAAGTAAAAACGTATTTCCGTCTTTTGCTGCATACGACCCTCCGTAAATTACGTTTTGATTGGCAAATCACGATCATTGCTGGACCATATCTTCGTAGATACTGGCTTTGGGACCAATGTTTATAGGAACTTTATCTCTTTGTAAATTACGTGCTGCCTTCTCTATATATTGGAACATATTTCGACGATACCTTGTTTATATTTTCCCCTTCACGTTAACTGTACGAATTTTAAAATAAATTGGGATACCGCGATAGCATAATTTTCCTCGCCGCATTTTCCTGCTATCAATTTAACACGAGGTAAAAGGAGAGCTCTGAAGTAACTTAGAGATGATTTGAACTGACTATTCTCTCAGCTGATAAGAATAATGCGACAGTGGTTAAGGACATTGACGAGTATAAGAGTAACATCTCGGCTATATTATCAGAGCCTGTTTACAGATTGAGCTCACGTGACCCCACCACTCGTGTGTCCAACGCCACCGTGAAGCTCTT
The DNA here is from genome assembly GCF_040414725.1 of Anabrus simplex. NCBI lineage: Eukaryota > Metazoa > Arthropoda > Insecta > Orthoptera > Tettigoniidae > Anabrus > Anabrus simplex. The sequence goes on from NC_090266.1 coordinate 504,029,600, forward strand.
AAGGCAATCTTCAGTTCCAAAAGAGGAGGCTAAACATCTGTCCCCGGGGGATGCAGTGCCACCTAAATTATATGGACTGCCTAAGATCCATAAAAAAGATGTTCCTCTCTGACCTATTGTTAGTGCGATAGGTTCTCCTACGTATGCTCTGGCTAAACACCTAAGCAAATTGCTTCAGCCATACATAGAACGTAGTGCATCATACGTCTGGGAGTCTCGGTATTTCGTCAAGAAGCTGTCTACCATAACCCTTCAACCTAATGCACTTTTGGTGAGTCTCGGTGTGGAGTCCGTGTTCACTAAAGTGTCGATAGACTCGGTCATGTCTCTCATTGAACACCTGTTCCCTGAGGACAATACTAAGGTTTTTTATCACTGCATGACTTTTATCTATTTCTTGTGGGGAGGGAATTTTTACGAACAGACGGACGGAGTGGCGATGGGAAGTCCACTTTCGCCCGTAGTGGCTAATTTATTTATGGAGCATTTTGAGGAGGAGGCTATTGCTTCAGCGCCCGTCAAACCTATGATATGATATGGTGGATGTATGTTGATGATGCATTTGTGGTCTGGACAGAAGGTCCTGAGAAACATCATCTATTTCTATCTAAACCACCTTAAATCAGCAACATCCTTCAATGAAATTCACTATGGAAATGGAGTCGGACGGATGCCTTCCATTCATGGATGTTCTAGTAAGAATGGAACCGGACGGCACCTTAAGACATATCGTCTATCGTAAGCCTACCCACACAAATCGCTAACTTCATGCAGATTCTCATCAACATTCAGCACAAAAACATGGCATTCTCACGACACTCGCCAAGAGGGCGAGATATTTTTGTGAGCCATCAAATATCCAGGTAGAGATGGACACGCTGAAAGTCACGCTGGAGGATAATGCTTACAGCGATTTGCAGATTCATAGGTCCCTGTCAAGGTCCTCCACAAACTCAATATAAAAACCGTGTTTGGCGCTGCCAATAAAATTGCTTACAGTCTGAGTAAAACCAAGGACAAATTGCCCCCACTTTTACATCCTGGGGTACGAAATTCCCTGTACTTGCGGTAATGCGGCCAAACATGCCGGTCCATTGGTACCCGTATCAAGGAACATGAACGTAATATTCGTCCCAACCAGCCAGACAAATCGGCAATAGCTAAGCACGCTCTGTCGTCGGGTCATGATATCATGTTCCAAGATTCTCGAGCTCTTACCCACACTAGACGCTACAGGTCCAGGATTATACGGGAAGCTGTGGAAATACGTAGAAGTCCTAACAATTTCAACTTGGACACTGGCTATCAATTAAGTAATACCTAGTTGCCAGCCATTAAGTATTTTCGTAGGTAGTTCCCTTCCCTGTCCCTTCACAATTGTTATTTCGTCTCAGTATTTTCCAAATTCGCACGTTCCTCATCGCCAGACGTTTCATTCCAGGCTTGTGTCTATATCATACACCTGTCTATGTCATATGTTACGTACACATATTATGTGACCCTCTCAGACTGATTCTGATGGTTCGGTCAGCTTCCGCTTCGAACGCTAGCGCAGTGCCGCGTCCAGGGAGTCATCTGATGACGAATGAACGTACCATTTCTACTTCTATTATAACGTCTAATTTTCTAAAGCTTATTGTTTAAAAAGCCTTTCTGGTGGAGAATCGAGATTTCCTTCTCATGACACACAGCACACTTCTATTTGAAAAGTACAGAATTTCACCTTATTTTCTTGACACTTCATAAGCCCAAAATCCTATACAGTATCATGTCTATAAGTACGGGCCGTGAAAGCATCAATGGCAACATTATATCCTTTTGTTTACTCTTCGACATCGTTCAATTTGATGTGCACGATTTTGTTGTTGGACTTAACAGATCGACTAAGAGTACTACTGTTAATCCTATCACGAACTTACTCATAGACTGTGAAATTTCGATGCTACAAAAATTACAAAATCTTATAAAATGTATTTTTCACCTATTTTGACTGCAAATACACATATTCGTGTCGGTAAACTTATTTTCAGGCAAGAGAACTCCCTGCGAGACAAAATGTCCTGCATCCTGACGGCTCTGGAAACCGTAAAAATAGTTAGATAGGCGTAAAACGAATATCATTTTTATTAATAAATTAATGTTATGTTATTATTATTAATACACCGGGTTGTACAGCTGCACGTACCTTTCCCCGGACATATGCAAAGAGCTACGAATTGCATGCCTCTTAGCCCTGTCCTGCGCAACATCTAACGGCAATTTTATGCACAGTTAGCCAGATATAGACGTCCCCACACAATGCAAATAACGATACAACAGGCAAAAAGTGAGGTTCATCTCAAAAACACTGTATCATTTTATGCAGAGCGGAGTCCAGTAATCTAATCATTTGTACGAAATGTTACTCTACTGTACAAACCACAGCTACTCTTATAGCTGTCGGTAGAGTATTGATCACCTGATTTGTCCGAAAGGCCATTTTCCTTTGATAAAAACTGTGGTCGCGGTTATCACAGAAAACGTGATAGGTTAGGACCAATTATGGACATGTCAGTTCACCAACATTTTTCATAGTCTTGTCACGCAGATATTCTTAGAAAAGTGTTTTTCACAGTATTTTATGATATATTGCACGGAAATCCTGTAGAGCAGAATGGGGTGGCTTATGTTATGTACAGTAATTAATTACTACCGTTAGAACGTTCAATGAAGGCATAAGCGAGGACACTTTCGCTCTCGTCGTGAATACAGAGTTATAAGTGTTGAACTTTCACGCTGGAAGTTTTTACCCGAATTATCCATGGTAGATGTTTCCGGATAGGGTACTTGGTGCAGTAAGATTTCAAACAATTTTTGAGTCATGCCTCTTTTTAATTTTGACTTCGTACTCGCTTGGGCATCCTTTACGAAGACTTGAATTTCCCTAAGTCTCATATATGCTTCTAGGGAAGAAATAGAGTAATGAATATCACCACGTATTCACCGACTAGAGACAAGTGCATTGTGAATACCACCTGAAACAATGTGTTGTACTCATTCAACTAAGTAATAGGTACATTACTCTACGCGTAGGAAATGTTTGCAACTATAGGGAATTAAGAAGGTCATAATTTTTTGGCACACTGTGGTGTTTGCGGCAAGGTAAACCTGTCTGCACATTCTAGTTCAGAACATGTAACATATAAGATCAATTTCGAAGCGATAGCCTATATTTTTACATTAGTAAAACGGTAAAAGTTACGAGACCTGCTCTTTGTCGCCTTGAGTGACTATATGATTCTAACAGCTGCTAGCATGTTATACTTTGCAGGGATCCCAGTTCGAATCTACTTACGAGCTTTTCAATGTTATTTTTATATTAGACTCGTAAAGGCATTCGTAAATTAAGAATTAACTTCCTTATGTCTCAAAAGTAATTTCTCTCTTTCACAAAGAAAGCATACACAAGAAAGGAATAATAACATGCGACTTTCAAACGAAGCGCACTGTAATTATTGTCAACATCATGACACACGCATTCAATGAAGCATTCTTCTAGTCGAACGACTAACAGCAATCTGGACTTCATCCGTAGGGCATACAAAACAGCAAATTCTAACCTTTGCAGAAAGGTGAGAACACCGACTGTACGGTTAGGGCAAAAGCAAACATTATGTATTCACTGGATGGTTACGTGGATGTGGTACTACTTTATGGGGAAGCAAGCCAGAATTCACGAGAAGCCAGACGCTTGTAGCAAGAAAATTTCCTGCCAGCTGCAGATATATTTCGAAGTGTTGAAGGACGGTTACATGCAACGGGGTCATTTAGTACATTACCCCCAGTTCGGGATACTTCAGTACGTCCGGAAATAACGTAGAAGTTGTTCAAAATTCAATTGAGTACATCCCGCATACAAAGTCACGCGCCATTGCAAATGAACCGAACATCAGTCATGTATCCTTAGTATGCACACCTACTCTCAACAATTAGAACAGGAATTTCACGGTGATGACTTTCAGAAATGAATAGAATTTTCTCAATGGATATTGCAAAGAGTTGTAGCTGGGGCAGATTTATTAACGGTCATTCTCTTTAGTGATAAATCCGCAGTTCATAACAACGGAACTGTTCCGTTCGTATTGGAGGATGTGTCCCTTATGACACGGTTGAAGAAGTGGTTCCAACAGGATAGAGCTCCTCCACACTGGTCTTTGGCAGTATGAAGCCACTTGCATAGGGCATATCCCGGACGATGGATTCGACGAGAAGTCTTTTAACGTGGCCGACTAGATCACCTGACCTCACTCTACTAGATTTTTAATTCTAGTGTTACTTAAAGGACTGAGTCTATGAACAGGAGCCAGAGAGACAGAATCATTTACGGAGGCTCAACACTGAAGCCTGAATGTAGGTTCCATTGCATATATTGCGGCAAACAAGAATATCTCTCCTCCACTGCGCTCAGGTTTTCATTAAGGAAGGAGGTGCTCTTTCGAGAGTTACTTAAAAACAAACATAGCGTAGTGCCTTCAATATGAGCACTGATCACGAATTAGATTTGTCTTCAACAACGCGATTCGCAACTCACAAGAAAGATTAACAACGAAATAACGAGCAACGGTTTCCTACTCCAACCTTTAGCACGCTCGGTTATCACAAGTTGTCATTTACCGCTCTTATGCCAATACTACTTCTAGTCATTCAGTCATCATATTATCCGTAGATGACGTTCTATGATACAGAATGTTCACGATTCTTTATCACCAATGGGTATTTCATCTGATTTAGTTGACTCGAATAAACCAATGATAGAAAGCCAGACATTGTTGAGAGTAGCCAAGGTCAATATTTTAGGTTATTCTATAATCTGCGGGCTGCATACAACTGAGTGAATAGGAGCAGCTGAACTGCCCGATATATCCACTTAGAGAATCCATTCAGTTTAAGTCCATGTACATTTTTGTTGACGTTCCTTCAATACATTGTTCACACTGTGGATTGAAAACAAGATTACTACAAACGTAAGAAATTCCCCCCATACCCTCGTAACAATGCAGCCTATATAAGGCCTTGTCTTACCGAGACAAGTGCTGCCAGACCAGATGGTATTGGAAGTGCCACGTGGTCTGCGTGACGACACCTTCTGCCGTACTTCTTGGCTTTCCTGTCGTGGTCCTCTCCCACTCGTACCAGAGAGCACAACAGAGCTGAGTAAACCCCGTTCCAGCCTTGAGCCTACAACTAAAATCCTTGGATTGACCGGTAATTTATACACATTTCAGATAATGTAAAACTATTACTCAGCAAGCCTTTTTAAGAAAGAACTACGAGGGCAGAACAGAAAATAAGTTGCACTTCCCAGTTATGGCCATTTATTACACCACGTATACAACAGCAACTCGACTATAACGACATACACTGTAACGTCACTTTTCCACATAGTTTCCAGGATACTCCAAATATTTCTGCGAACGCACAACCAACTTGTCGATGCCGGATGCATAGAAATTTCCTCCAGCTTTCTGCAACCACTCGGAGACAGAGGCCTTCACCTCCTCATCGGTCTGCAAACGTCGACCACCGAGCTCCGTTTTGAGCTTACCGAACAGATGAAAGTCACATGGCGCTAGGTCGGGGCTGTAGAGTGGATGTTGCTAGACCTCCCACTTGAAATGCTGCAGCAGTTCTCTCGTTTGCCGGGCCTTATGAGGTGTTGCGTTATTGTGCAACAAAATCACACAGGTGCTCAATTTCTCCCGGCGCTTCTCTTTAATCGCTTTACGCAACCGGTGCAACGTTTGACAATACGATGCCGCGTTGATCGTCGTTCCTTTCGGCATGAATTCCACGTGCAGCAAACCCTCCATGTCAAACAACAATGTCGCCATAACCTTACCGGCTGGAGGTTGAACCTTGGCCTTCTTTCGTTGTTGTGATGAGGGGTGCACCCATTCCATTGGAATCCGCCGCAGAAATACGTTGCCGCCTGCTGCATAGCGTTGTAAAAATGCCAGTGAGGATTGTAAATGTTGCCCCTTGTGCTCATCGGTGAGAAGACGAGGGACCCATCATTGACACAGCTTACGATATAAAAGATCCTCGTGGACAATGAGGAACACACTGCCATACGACATGTTCAGCTGCATCGCGATTTCTCTCAGTTTAATGATCGCATTCACACTGTTGCCCTTTGCACGGGTCCTGGACGTTGCAGGCCTGCCTTCGCGATGGTTGTCCGTGATATCCGTGCGTCCGGCTTCGAATTGCTGACACCACCTTACGATACCTTGCCGGAAAATTGCCCGCTCCCCATACACAATACTAATTTCACGATGAATGTCCGTGCAATTCTTTCTTTTGGCCCATAGGAATCGGATTGTCGCACGCACCTCATATTTGGAGTGAACGTCCAGTTGACGCGCCATTGCATTTGGCCGCTATTCACAACATATTAGACACCACAGCGATCTGCCTAACAGACGTGTGGGCAGTGTCTGTCCCTTTCTCCGCTGTGCCCTCGTTTGCGACACACAGCGCGCTGCTGCGGCGCGTTAGTGCCACTAACCTTCTATCAACTTACGTAGTTAAAACCCGTCAAGACATGGCGGTCAATGGGGGGTGAATATTTATTGAAGGATTTCCTTATATACACATTCCTTGTACTTTTTTTCACAATTTTCTTTAAGTCGCAAGAAACAGATAGGTCTTACGGCGACGATGGGATAGGAAAGGGCTAGAAGTGGTGAGAAAATGACTAAAGCCATAATTAAGGTAAAGCACAAGCATCTGCCGGATGTTAAAACGGGAAACCACTTAATACATATTCAGAGATTCCGACAGTGGGGTCAAACCTACAATCTTCCGAATGCAAGCTGACAGCTACCTGACCCAAACCGCGCAGCTACTTGCTGGTCGTATTCCTTGTAAAATTACCTTTGATCACTATTGCAGATTTAAATATCACTCTCTTGACATTGCAGCATTTAAATGGCCATGGCTGAAAGCTGGCTGAAGTTAATAAATACCTACACATCCCTTGAGGTTTATTGATCTTGATACGAAATGCCAAGCGAATTTTGAACTGATGCCTCTTGAATGAAAATGGGAGTGTTTTATCGGATGTTGTTAAGTCAATTCGAGGGATTAGAGCTTTTTGTCCAGCTGTATCTCCACCTATTATTTCCAACTCTAAGCAATTTTCGTACATACTTCATAGAATTTGGTCATAATCTGCTTCCGTTCAAGAGGCGGTGAAAAACATTCCGGAGCATAACTATGGCTCAAATTTTTACGATAAGAATATGGGGGGGGGGGGAAACCGTTATTTGGAAAGAATACAATAATTGTGCAGGAAAATGAAGTAGCTAGCTTTCATCTTCACTATTATGCTTTTGACGCTATTATGGATTTTCACTACCGGGTATAAGCCCAATGGTTTTCAAATTAATTAATAATGACAACTTTCGTGAAAATGATGTCGTCTCTCGCAGAAATGTCAATCCAGAAGTCATCATGTGCTAAAATTCTGGCTTGTAGTTCAATAATATTTCATCCGTCATCATCTACAGAGGGGTAGTCGCCGTTACCGATTTCTAGAAAGAAATCAGTGAATTCCATTTTAAGCGGTTTTGCACGCATATTTTTCTGTAAGTGGCGTTTTTCTTGAAGAAGCGTCAAGGAGGATACAATTTAAATGAAGTATAACTAAATAATTGTTTGGCTATAGGCATGTGGTAAAACAGGCAAACCCTTTATGAAATCTCCCCCCAAGAATAATTTTTGCCCTAGAAAGAATGTCGTCACATATGATATATCTTAGAAGGCTATTGACACACATTAATGAATGATTATTGGCCATTTGGTCTTTATCCCATATTGAGCCTTGCTTATCGAATATCGTCAGTTGCTTTGGAATGTAATTTTAATCCAGTCACCGAAGTCTCATTTAAATTAAGATATATTTTGAATATAGTGTGTACTGTTCAACTGCCGGGGAGCTAAAGAGCAACCTTTCCTGTCCACGAAGTACAGCTGACCAGCAAGGCTTCTGACTGCGAATGCGTGCCTGCCCACTGCCACCTCCCCTATCGTGGTACCTACTCAGCGCTCTCGCGGATCAGGCGGCCTTGATGTACTGGTGAGTGCAGTGACCAATGTCAATGCTGCGGTTTTCTTTAATAAATATACTGCACGCTGAAAGTCTACAGGCCAAGGGCTTCCGCCTGAATGCTTTACGGTGTCAATCGGTTCAGCTGTTCACTCAAAATCGATGTAACAAAAATCAGCCAAGTGTTTCAAATATATAGATGCGCACCTGAGTGTTACTTACTGGGCACAAAACGCCAATGCATCCTCCCATGCTTTAGTGGATTTAAATATTCGTCTGAAAAGATGGAAGGGGAAAATTTAGAACAGTTTTCCTTAGTCTTTTTGAATAACAGGGATCGTACCTTTACCCTTGGAGCTGAGAATGTAAATTTCTCAGTCCACGGTTCTAAGCCGTTCATGAACTTTATAATGGTCTGTGAGCCTCCTTACATTAACAATGAAATTCATCTAAAGTTGTAGTAAATGAAAGAAATGGAGAATTAAAAACGAAACCTAACCTCATTTAGAGAGACGACTTTTTACCTTAAGTTACAGAAATGAAATTGTGGACATTCCTCAAGTCTACTGCTGTCCATGACGAAGCTGGTAAATGGGTTAAATGACTTTGGGCTTACGTTCATAGGAGAATATTTCATTGGATTCCCCATAGCAACAATCCGATGGTCTAGAACCATGTTGTTCCAAGTCTCATTTATCTCATTTTACAGTAAAACCGATTTATTTACAGCTGACCTTTTGACTTTATTAGGTTCTTCCTATGTAATTATAAGTTGTAGGCTATTAATGAACAAAATATTCCAAACATTTCAAATGAATGGGCCACGGGAGGTGATGGTGATGGTTATAGAACGGAATGACTTACAGAAATAGATTCACTTCAGAGAAGACGGACATAGAAGATTCATATTAATTATATTCATTTTAACAAATAACTGTAATACCCCGTTATTTCCAGTTTGTGATGTCATTGGTACAAGTTCCACTTCAGGGAACAGTTCATTACTTCTTTGTTTTCTAACGAGAAATACTCGTAAAGTGACGTAATGTCCTTTATCTTTTCCTCCATCAATATTCCAGCTTGCAGTGCTAATTTCTTTTGGTTGCTGTAAACTTACAATTTGTCCGGCCCCGCGGTGTAGGAGGCAAAGAGTCCGCGTTCGATTCCTGGCCGGGTCAGGGGTTTCTAATTGTAAATGATTAATGTCCCTGTCCTGGGAACTGGGTGATTGTGTCGTCCTTAACGTTCCTTTCCTCACATTTAACACTTTACACTTCCGCAACGACACTTACACGCAGGCCCCTCTCATATGGTGAAAATAGTGGTAAATGATCTGCAGAGGTCGACGCCACGAACAAACATCATTTTTAAAATTACTATTTAATTATACCTCATCTCAGTGTACACTAATATGTTAACTCCTTAAAATCATTATCTGAAAATGAGCAATTGAGTTTTACTGAACTACTAAATTCATCATATTGTATAGGTTTTAATTTTGAGTGTGGCAATTTCTTTTAGGGGGCTGCCTGTCCGAGGCGGTAAAGGCGTAGGACGTGGGTTCGAATCTCCGTCAGGAAGTCGTAAAATTTAAGAAACGAAATTTCCACTTCCCAAGGTGCACATGGCCCTGATGTTCACTCAGACTACACAAAAAATGAGTAACAGAGTAATTCCTGGGGGCAAAGGCGGCCGGGCGTAGAGCTAACCACACTACCCCAACAAGTGCCGAGGTTACGGATAGTGCAAGCCTTTACCTTTCCCCACTCCAAGGGCCTTCATGCCCTGTACGGAGATGACTTTGGTTTTTGCTTTGCAATTTGTTAAGATCTGATTTAAGAGCAACAGACTTGAAATCAAAGTCAAGAGCATCTTTTGGCACCATTTGGCTAACTTTGAATTTCTTATTTCACCTACAGTTCATAATAACCATGAACGCAGACAATGGACAATGGAGGTCCATAATTCTAATATTTCGTTCTATAAATGCATGCATTGAATCGACATCTAGAACAGCTCTCTGACCAGGTTCTTGGTATTTATTTTCTATAATGTTTATAATATGGTTGTAGCTTTCCAATCAATTAATTAGAGCAATGGACATATTGCGTCCGACGTTACATTGGTACTGTGATTCCTGGACATGGAACAGTATGGTTCAGTATTAATAGGAAATATGGACAAAGAACAAAACGTCTCTGCTGATATCGGATGTTTGAAATGGATCTCCTTCCTCCCTTTCATTCGTAGCATAGCACTTTTAGAACGTTCACTAAGCTTCGTAACTAATATATCAATAAAATGTACTTAGAACAGTATAGTTATCGACCATCGAATTACCTTGGTGCGAATGTTATTATCACAGTAACCTAAATGCAGAAGTGAAGGGAGCTGGGTGAATGATTATGTCACCGCGGCTGAGAAGGGGTATAACGTACTATGTCGATAGAGATATTTTTATCTACATTGTGCATTATACCGAGTGTTATTAGTTCGTATGTCAAGAAAGGTAAATTTTCGGGGATAATTTAGCTTCTTAATGACAAGATAATCCCTACAGTAGGCCTACTCGTATAACATGACAACAGGATCTTATGATGTACATTAAAATGTAAAAGAAATTAATTTTTCTCTTGAGTCAGGCCCGATGTATATACCAAAATATAGAGATTCTTCTATATTATTCAGTGGAGACCTGAAATCTGAAGATTTACTGTAAATATAAGACCGGCAGCAAAGATAGCTTTTGAATGGCTTGCTTTCATCTCCAACCACTGCTGTAATCAACAGCGTTCCAACAGTTAAATGATGACAGGGCTTGAATTCGAATGCTGTTGTTGGTCAGTATGCACTACATGTTGTGTAAGTACAGAAATTTTAAAAAAAGTCTATGGGGAAGGAAAACAGTAGAGTACATAGATAAATCACTTCATACTGGAAAGACAGGAAATATAAACGCAACATTGTTATACGTATGCGATTTCCAAATATATCATTGCTGATGGTGGTCCCTAACTTCTGCTGACACTCGCACTGATGATGAACTTCCAGGAACTTTCGAGAATGACAAATGTCAGTGCAAGAAATTTATGAAAAGAAATCCACATGATTGTATAAGGACGGTTGTTTTCTGTTATAAATTTACAACAAAATCAATTTTGGTTTCTCATTTTATCCATTGGTAAAGGAATTGATGATCATATAATTAATATGTCTGAGTAATTGCCGCTATATATTACCTAATAAAATTTGATGGAGGGAACTTAATTAAAACACTATTAACGGAATTGTTGTCGTTACGCATGATCTATAATTGGAATAATGTAGAAATAAACATTTAACTCATAGTTTCCTCACAGTTTAACGTTTCATGTTGGGTATTTTATCACCTACCACTTAAGTTAGTCCTGAAATAACATGCAGTGAACAGGTAGAACTGAAAGAACTCAACAACCAGGGAACATTCATCACATTTAAATAATCCGCCTAGCCCATTAAAGAGATGACCAGCAAGTTCTGATTTTTAGATTGGGTTGCAGATTGTGGGTGAAAATGAGAGAAGTCCAAATTTTAATTTTACTTGGTCTTAAAAAGTTTAACTTTGCTAGCTCATTCTACGATATTCTTGAAAGAGATTGGTATCTTTACAGCACAAGGCCATGCATTTTGGCAGAGTTAATGATCTTCTGAAATCAAAAGAAATGAAATGATGCATTCTGAAATAAACGCAAAGGCCAGACTAAGTAGTTATTGATCAAAGACTAATATAATCCTTAATCAATCAATCAGTCAATCAATCAATCAATCAATCAATCAATCAATCAATCAATCAATCAATCAATCAATCAATCAATCAATCAATCAATCAATCAATCAATCAATCAATCAATCAATCAATCAATCAATCAATCAATCAATCAATCAATCAATCAATCAATCAATACTGATCTGCATTTAGGGCAGTCGCCCAGGTGGCAGTATTTTAGTGTATCAGACCAATCCAAAATATGTTTTGTAGTGTGTATAGTAAATATATAAAATTTTTGAATCTAAATCCGATACAATAGCTCAGGTAGCAGCGCGCCGGTCTCTCACCGTTGGGTTCCGTGGTTCAAATTCCGGTCATTCCATGTGAGATTTGTGCTGGAGAAAGCGGTGGCGGGACAGGTTTTTCTCCGGGTAGTGCGGTTTTCCCTGTCATATTTCATTCCAGCAACACTTTCCACATTCTTCTGTCGTTCATTAATCATTGCCCCGGAGGAGTGTGACAGGCTTCGGCAGCCAGCACAATTCCTATCCTCGCCGCTGGATGGGGGCTTCATTCATTCCATCCCTGACCCGGTCGAATGACTGGAAACAGGCTGTGGATTTTCATAAATCTGATACAGGTGCTAGAATACATGAAAGAAAGTGCGAAGGTTACATGTATGGAAGTTTGATTGTTATCAAATTACTTGGCTCTCTTGCTTTGAGATTTATTGGTATGAAGCGCCTGTATGACTGCGTGGTGCGATTGGAGTTTTGGAGATTAAAGTTATTCTTCAACGTAATACTCGTCCCTACATCTTTCCAGTTTTTAATGAACATTGAGTGTAATTTGCAGTAGAGATGGCATGGATTATACGCTGAAGGAATTGTGTGAAAGAAGCACATACGATCTCAGATTGGGAAAAGGAAGCCAGATGGTATACCAAAATAATTAAAACATAGATACGTTAACGATATGAAAGTAAACCTAATTTACGGTTTTATACTAGGCCACGGGACATACAACTGATCATGAAATCTAACTCATTGGGATTTACACTTCATTTCAAAAATTGCACCTCTGTTGATGGGAATTTGAGCAACAGCTTCCTTATTGGGGAACTAATGACAAAGTTACTCTTTGTCACACTATCACAACCAATCTGATGAGACAAGACTGGTGTCTGTGTGTGAAACATTTGACTCACAAGTTGAATGTAAGTTGAAATTTGGTGGGCACGCTGTTATTCATGAACTTGTAAATAACTGGCTCTCCTTCCATTTGTGTTTCAGAAGGTTCATTCTATGTATATTAATATTTATTTACCAGATGTTCAATTTACATTAGGGCTCATTATTTTTCGTATGTGGGAATGAACGTGTATGCATTTTAATGTGTATATGCCTCTCCCAATTATTGCACTACTCATATCTTCAGTATGTCCGAACATTGATGCTTAGGACGTTTCAAAGTTGCAAATAAATATAAATCCAATGACAGTCATAATATAATGGGAAGAAGAATAAGAAGAGGAGGAAGAAGAATGTTAATGTTTCTGGTATTACGTCACCCTAAACACATTTACGGTTTTGGGGGACGCCGATATGCCAACATTTCGTCCCTCAGATTTCTTTTACTTATTGGTAAATCTGCAGATAGAAGGCTAGATTACTTGAGCACCAAACACACTACCTCCTGCGCTGTACCTTCTGAACCTCTCACTTTTAAATTGAAAATGCGCTTATGATCCTTCACATCACACTTTATGTGCTTCGACAGCTTTTTCCTGACCAATAAGGCTATGCAGTATCTCTTGACTCCGCTGTCAGCTCGCTTTTACCGTGTATAAACGCTTGTCACATTTCAAAATATATAGTCGTTTGCATTTACGTATTTACTGAATACTCGTGTTCATTAAAGTGCAGGTTTTTGAGCTACGATTTTTCTTCGGGTACATGGATTACGTGTTCACGCATGAAATCTAACTCATTGGGATTGACACTTCATTTCAAAAATCTCACCTCTATTGATGGGAATTTGTGCCACAGCTTCCTTAGTGGGAAACTGATGACAAAGTTACTGATGACACACTACCACAAGCAAGCTGATGAGACAAGACTGGCGATCTGTGTATGAAACATTTGAATCACAAGTTGAATGAAATTGGAAATTTGGTGCAGATTGTGGGTGAAAATGCGAGTTATACATTGAAGCCTAATTTGCGCTTATCTTATCGCATCTACTCGTATCAAATGAGATCTACTCACACCTTGGTTATAGTATTCTAAAGTTCTGTGGTGGTAAAGGTTCATATCTGTCGTCTGCAACTCCGCTGCTATATAGATTGCCTCACTAGAGAAGGGTACAGTGACTCCGTAAGAACGGTGTGGCCAACTCCTGCCCAGCCGCCATGCTTTAGCCACGTTCTCAATAAGCTGATTGATGAAGAAGATCGATATAGTTATGGTTTCAGTAAAGAATAATTCAATGTTTTACAAAGTTATTTATTTTGCTTATACTATGCATATATTTAAAATTATATATCGTCGCTCCTATGCCGAAACTACGAATGTGACAATGCTTTTCTTAACCATTACTTCCCTTAAGACTGGTCACGCCTCATAGCCACATATTGATATACAGTACATCAGAAAAAGTTTCGTTGAGCTCGTTTTCCTATGCTCATGTGTAAAGAAAAATGAACCTTAAAATACATCATACTCTAGAAGCGGGTAATTATGCCTTGCAAACATATACTCCTGCAGTTCTGTACAGTAAGTAGATATTCTGTGTTGTTACGTAGGTCTATAAGAACATTTTATATTATAACGCATGTGGCTGAGAGGCGTGACCAGTCTTAAGGGAAATAATGGATAGTAAGGGCCTTGTCGCACTCGCGGTTTTGTCATAGGAGCGACGATATAAATATTTGTTACTTTCAGATTACCTGACATAACACTTCAAAATGTAGATTTATACGTGGTATACTGCAAGTTACAATGATAATTTACAGGGTTAGATATAATAACGCACGTGGTATGAAAGATTACACCCATTGTCCTAAATAATGTGGGCCTATGTCATGACGATAAAGTAAGCCTACATAAAAAAAATGTTTAACATTATCAAATTCTGTTTACATGGTTTTAGGTATCAAAATATACAACGAAATATCATGCTTACCAACTGTATAGGATTTTTCTTATATTTGGTGCTTGGTGTAGGCCACTCTTATAAATGAATTTGTAGGGGTTCCGCTGTATTTAACGTAATCTATTTCACCTTATTTTTATATATTTATCCGTCTTAGATCAACTCAAGATCGTATCTGTAGCTCTTAGCTTTCGTGTCCACTTTATTGTTTGTTTGTTTGTTTGTTTGTTTGTTTGTTTGTTTGTTTGTTTGTTTGTTTGTTTGTTTGTTTGTTCCGACATCAGGTTTAAATGGCTGAATAGATCTTAACCAAACTTTATATTTATAGCATTCTCATACAAGAGCAGGTTTCGATATGCATATCATTTTATAATCACTGAATAGGCTGAGGATTTATAGGAAGACCAGAAGAGTTTCTTCAATTTTCTCTTACACTATTGATCATATCGCGACCAAACTTCATATTTAGAGTTTACTCATCCACGAGCAGATTCCGATATGCATTTCATTCATAAATCACTGAAGAGACTAGGGGTTTACAGGAAGACCGAAGAGTATTTTTCTAAATTTTCTCTTACACTATTGATTATATGTAAAATCTGTAGACAATATGTGGAACGCCCCTTCATTTTAAATAATTTTTGTTATGTACATTGCTTCACTTACTCTTCACATCGCGGAAAAAATTACGATATCTTACAGGTTTTATGCACTTCAGCCAGTGACGGACACCCTCGCAGACCTAAAGTTATTTGAAGGATCCATGACAGGAGAAAATCAGAGGATGCATCACATTTTTTCTCGGCTTTAAAATCACCCCCACCTAATATAACTGAACACCGAGGTAACATGAGGTAGAACTTTTCCCTTTTGTGTCTGTCTGTCTATCTGTCAGTCTCTCTGTATGTCTGAATATCTATCTGTTTGTTTATTCCTAAAAGTAGAAAACCGCTGGACTTATTTAAACCAAACTGTATATTTGGAATATACTCGCTCAAGATTATGTTATCAAGTGCATACTGATGTCCTGGAAATCACACGGAGTTGGTATTTAGAGGAAGATTATTCTCAAATATTTTCGTGAACATTACGTCCATCAAAAGACTGTATATAACGAACATTTAACAATACATTATTTCCTCTCCTTGATGACATGTACGTATTTATCGTACGAAGGATAATAACGCAGATGAATTGAAAATGGAAAATTGGATAATTTGGATGTTTAATCGACGTCCCATGAGAAATATCGTGCATGTCACTTAAGGTGGGTTTCGGGTAAAACTAAAGTGCCATTTTACTCTTGTCGATAGGGATGACATTAAGGGAGGTATCATCAATGTCAGAGCGCCACGCTAGTGGCCAGAGATACAATATGCAACCGGAGAACCACGGAGAATTTCGCACAACTTCGGAGCAGGAACTGTATCGTACAATAATACCGGAAATAGTCCTCATTCTCTCTCGACTTTTTTCAGCTTCATCATATATCACGTTACAGCCACGCTCTTTTTCAGGAAAATATCATTTTAATGTGTGGTAATAAAGTGGGAATATACCCATATTACTTCACATAAATTATCGAAGGGAACATGTAATCCACTGCAAATTCCCTTGCGAGGAACGGATACAGTTGCTAATGCTAATAATAATAAGAATAAGAATAAGAATAAGAATTAATCAGTGACGTAGCGTAACGAAATAAAAGTAAACTCTAATAGGCTACATCACTTGGATTCCATATATTGTGTTTTCTTTTTATATTACGGTATATTTCAGGTACCGTCTTCTTGTGAAGTCTACTTTCCTGCAAGTGCATGCTCATTGTTTTGGCTGTTGTTCATAATTTTGCAGGTGTATATTTCCTTTCTTTTCTTGTACAGGACGCAGCGTTGAATACTAATTCCTTATGTGGTGTTGTTGTTGATGTTTCCTCTTACAGGATTTTGGCAGCTTTGTTATTTCATATGAGATATTTCCTCTAATGAGTAGGGTGATATTTGTTGTTCAGCATTTAATATTTATTTACCTGAGATTATTGTTACGAGGAGAGGAATCATTTTGTCCGTAAGAACGTACAGGAATCTCCCACCCTATTAGGAAGTTATTATGTGAATTCCATTACGTTAAATCTTGCCAAAATAATCTCAGTTTCGATTCTAATTCATTTGTGAGATTTATTTTACCTTTGAATTATTTGGGTCATTAGAATACATCGATGAGTAGACTCGATTATTGATGTCGAGCAATACATTGTTGAAATTGAAACATTGTCAATCGGTCCTTCATGACAATATTGCCCTTTCTTCTTAATGATACTTAATTCCACTCCACCCACATTCGGTTATTTATTCATGTCAGTCGAGATATTTATTTTATTTTAGTAAATGAGATTTGTATTTTTCATATCTTTCTGTATGGTAGAATGCCTTACTCTATACCTGCATTGAAATAACGTCGTATGGACGCACCCCAACCTCCCATATAGGACCCCTGCCGACCCTGCTTGGAGCTCATGTTTTTAGTCCGCATGTATTTACGAACCCCTAATCTGAGCTTACGCCTGAGTATAAGTACAACATGACATAGAACATTAACGCTAATATGATATTTCCTAGAAATTTAAAAAGAGCCCTTAAACGTGAATCCCCCACAACCAATCACTACAAGATATCTATGATATACTTATATACCGGTGCAGTATGGAAGTATTATTAACGAATTTTAAGTTTTACTGGATTCATATGTAGGTTAGTTCTTGAAAAAATTGTGCTGTAAACTACTGCGAGGTAAGCCGTTGCTGAGATGTTAAGTTTTCCAATCACTTTGTCACATCGTTACAATTCCAGCCAGGATTCATCCTAATACTGATGTAAGACTGGACCTCAGCTTGATTCAAAATTTTTCTGGAATGGGGGAAAGTAATTTATTATTCTGTAAGTTGTTGAGTATTTCAGGATCTTACATGAATGATACACTTCTCTTCATTCTCCAGAGCTATCTCAGAATCCTTGTCTCATGCAGTCTCTAGACCTAGTACTAATTATTTGTCTCTAACTAATCTGGAGAATTTTCTGACTCCTACTTCTCTACACCCAGTTCGGATTCTCTTCCTCGTTTCTTCACTAGATCTTACACAATTTATCCGCCTCTACCTTTTCTAGTCCTAGCACTAATTCTCCGTCTCATCATTTACTACACCAAGCAAGAATTCTCCAAATTCTCCTTCTCCAGACTGATGATATATGAGACGACATAGGCGAGGTATGACTTGCTTGTCTTTTAACCTCAGAAGAAATTGCTTGGTGGAAGAAAATCTTAGTGTGATTTGTCAAAGATGACTTGAAACATTAACGTGACTTTTAAGCTTTTCAGTCTGTCAACAACACCAATTATAATACACATCAAACCATTAAATACCTGTAAAACTACACACTATTAAATAAAGATTGACACATTTTGTTCTACAAGGACATCATTAGAATCAATTAGCGAACATGAAGGCTCTTCATTACTACAGTTAATACATCATTGAATACATTAAAGAAGCTGTCGAAATTTACATTGCAAGAAGAAAGCCAACCAAGCCAACCTCAATTATCACACACATTTATATGTTTCTCCATCCTCGTCCTACAGAAGTAGTTCCCTGAAAACCCCATTACGCACACTTTGCGCTAGCGTTGAATGAATCCCACAGGAGGCTACACTGACTTGAGTGTCCGAAATGTGAGTTGGGATATTCTTTGCTGTGGAAAATTCTATGCATTTACGCAGCATCTTTGCCAAACGAGACGTTGCAGTAGGTTATTATTTCTATCACTTAAAGAAGGTCTTACCAGATACTGTTTAATTAAATTCCTTATTTTCGTTTAATCAGAATCACTATAAATTAAATTTACTCCTCGCTACACAAAAGTACGTTATAGGACTGAAGAAGCAGCACTTCTCCTCCGATCTCCAATGCCCAGAGTCAATGCCCACAAATTTTCCCTCCCCCCCTACTTCTCCTACCAAATCCACAAAACCATACTTTTACCTCCAGAATTTCACCTCAGTGCCCTACTTAGCTAAAAGACTAGGATTATATAAAATAAACTGGATTCAGCCCAAACAAAGTTTCTGCAGATAACCGACGATACCAGCTTAGATAAGTACAGAAAAATGTCCTTAAGTTACTAAAGTCTCATTGATGACGACGCAGTTAGTACTTGTTTTTACTTGTTCACAACATTACCAAATCATAATCATGGACGTGCTTATGCTATGTTAACAATATTGTACATATACGCATATGATTCAAAGTGATATGATAGAATCTGTAGAATCTTGTAGAATGAGATATTGAGCCCATAATTCTACCGTGCTGAAATCTCAACTACAAGATTGGGTGCATCTATATTTTTATTGCAGGCTCATCTCGCGTTCTGTGGCATGACAACTCACAGAGGGAACCGGCCCACAAACCATCGAACGAGGTCGGAATATTTCGGAAGACCTCGGGTAATTAATAATGAAATTCTGAGTAATAGCACTTATTGCGAGAGATTTCGGCACTGTCATTAACAAAGAGATATTTAATTTAGATCTTGGGAAATATTTGATGAAGCTGAAGTCCACACAGTGGAAATGTATTCAATTAGGCCTGAAGAGAAGGTAGCAACTATGTTATCCGAGAGGAACACACGTGTCAAGGACATACAGTCAAAATGCGCGGGAAACCTCTTGCACAAAATTGCGCCCCTTAAAGAAACAGGAAACATCAGGAAACAACACAATCGTGACTGGAAAAATACTTGGAATCTCTGGGATGAGTCTCAAGGAAATCGGTCCAGTGGTCTTCAAATGGAAAGATTGAGCCACAGTAGATAATGCCAAGCAGAGCGTCCCTTCTAAATGCATAAATAACCCTCGCCTCAGGAAAGGGCGTCAGTCATCATTCAGTTGTCCGAGAGTCTGAATCTGCATCAGGCGACATTAGGAACAGGGCTTAAAGTGGGCGAAATAGACTTGTAGAATCTCTAAAGCCAGTTGGCTTGAGGGAGGAATATATCACCAAGTGGTAAATGGTGAACGGAGACAAATTAGATATTGATAACATTGTATCCACGATATCCATCCCGGTCGGGGAAGAAAATCATAAGTTAAATATTGTAGGATTCCTGAATTTCTGCATAGGGAGACAGCAGATTCATACATAGGCCAAGCTCTTGTGAATTACTGCGGACGATGTAATTTTGGTAATTGGTTAGGGAGGACTGTGGTAGTCTGGCGGGGATAAGCTTTTGTCTCACGGTCAGTCACACCTGTAAAACACCTGGGTAGGAAAGAGTTATAGGTCTCCGCAAACTGTATTAGTTGATTTCTCGACACGAAGCCTGGTGGTTCAACTGTTATATGTATACAGAATGAAATTTAAGGTAAAGTGTTTTATACAAAAAATTTAATATGTGTTGCTTCAAGCCGAGTGTGGGATCAGTGTATTTATAAGGTAGTGTTTAATCGACGAATGTGTCCTGCAATTATGACAGGCTAAGTCCGAGATGGCTGCCATATAATAAAGCCCAGATAACGCCATGCCAACGACGAAATTACAGGTCTGTCTAATTTAAATATAATGTTTTGTAGTTAGAAATATAAATACTTTCCACTTTAAATTAATTGATTAATGACCCATAACATAGCATTGTATGTGACGTGTGTAAAATTTAAGTGTTGGGACGATGAGGTGATGCCTTGTCGTCATTCTAGTGTGGAGGTGAATTGTCTATTATTTACATCAGCGCGTGAGTCTTAAAAATGTGTTTAATGTTTTTAATTAACAGTGAATTTATATATTGCTATGAAAAACAATGAAATAATGTTCGGGCCGATTAAATTTACGGTAATGGTCACGATAAAATAACCGTTATCAGTGTAATAAAGTCAGATAACGATGTATCCAATAATAATAGTAATGATAATAATAAAACTCACGTCGGGATGAAATTTGAGATGATAATTATTATGCGTTCAGCAGTAATGTCAAACGAGATCTGCACTTTTAATTTAAATCCAGTGAAATATGATAAAGTTTGCATTTTTTAGAAACTGAAATTTTGTGACACCGTGTATTTGGGTGATACAGAAAATCACGGTATGCTATTTTTCTCCTGTGGTCCGGAAAAATTTCAATAATTTAATTGTATGTTCATTATAAAGTTGTTTGGTCATGGGATCGCTTGCATTCAAGAAAGGTTTCAAGCAAGAAGGAAATGGATTGTTATGGAAATGAAATATTATGAAAATAATTAGGAAGATGTTAAAGGCGGAGTAAGCCAGTATTTTATGAGTGATCTAAAGTAAGCGGGAAGCCGTGAGTAAGAGGCCCTTTATTTCGACGTAGAGGAATTTTTGTGACATGGTATATAGGATGAAGTGTAATATTTCTGAGACAGGCTTTATGAGATGAACGATGTCCTGTAGCAATCCAGAACGATTGATGAATGTAAAGTTGTCAAATCCAAGTGAATGCGTTATAACACCTGTTTTAAGTATAACTTGATCTTCTCCTATGATTAATATTTTATGTAAAGCCGTAGACAACGGCAGAAAAATCTAGGTGAAAATTCTATTTGATACCAGCCAAGTGCTGTTTGTGATAGCCGACCTCACGAATAAAATATATTCTGACACACGGTCAGGATAACATTTGTTGTAAATTGAATTCTATTCTGTATCTTTACGAAACCAAAATATCGCCGACTGGAAACAATGCGGGTGTGTAAAATAAAATTTATCAGAATGCGAATTTAGCTTGCATAGATCAATGGGAAATTACTTCACTGGACAGTTCACGGTGATACCTGTTTGGAATGTCAACATGAAAGGTCAGTTGGAGCCTCACACTCGAGTTGTGCCGTGAATATCGCGATGGTAGTGATTATTGTTTTCAGTAATATTACGTAATATCGAACCAGAGTTGAGTTTTTTATTTAGCGAATTTCACTGCATGGATTAGAGTTTCAACGACGGTGGATTGAATTATTCGGACATGTTGTTTAATTTCGATTTCACGCTTTATTGTCGGAAATACACACAGTAATATTTCGATGTTCGAGTTCTTTTTGTAGCGAATTTCACTTAATGTGTTAGAGTTTCAAGGACCATCAGATTGAAATATCCGGACATTGTGTTAAAAGTTTCGATTTCGCCTGGCAGTATGAATGATGTGTACATACCATAACGTTGGCTCAACGACAGATTTACGATGCCGCGTGTATTATATAAGTTAACGATGAGTAGACACTGTAACGTTGGCTCAACGACAGGATTAGCGCTTCGTCTGTACGTAGCCAAATCATAAATATGGCTTCTTTTGTGAATCGACTTGTACGGAGTTAGTGTTTGCAGTAGTGGATATGAATGCGAATGGTATTAGCAGGTACTATTTAGACTATGTTTCGCGTAATTCTTCCTAGCCAGAAGGTGATCCCATAATAGCTTTGCATCAGTACTGGCATGAATGTAAGTGTTGTACCACGTGGAAACGTGGCTAATGGAGACTGATCCTTACTGCTAAGCCACGCGTCTTCAGGTTCGATCAACTTTCTTTTTTCATTTGCTTGCCTTTAAGTTTTATTATTCGGGTGTCCGATATTATGATAATGCCGTGTCCTGACACCTAGTTAATTTATGTACGATTTTCACTACGAATGCGGTTTCGATTCGTCAGGTGTTCATACATTTTGTTGTCATTTTTCGTTAATCACATTATTTATGGGAGACGTTGATGTACCGATAACTTGTAGTTTAGTTTAATTTGACTAGTGTAGGTAGACAGATTTGTAATTTTCGTCGTAGTTAAAAAAATCGAAAGATTTCTTCTTGTTTGTTTTATATTGTGGACTTGTATTTTAATGTATTTAACGACGTAACTGTTTCATAACCTGAAGGTTTGTTTAGTCAGAATATTTTCATGTGATTTATCGCTTTTTTAACTTCAGAGTTTGGCATTTATTCTAAATGCATAATGAATTAAAGTTTTCCCGCATTTCGCAGTTTTATTATTTCAGAACGATGTAGCTTAAGATCCCATCGGATTAAGTGTTGTTGGTTCCTTCTGAACATCTGGCTGGGGTGATGCATATTTAGCATCGGGATTCCTCTGTAACTTAAGGGTGTCACGAGATGACAATACATGGTGGAATTTTAGTTTTGATTGTGACAATTGCAGTTAACTTGTAATAAACATCATGTTTTCAATTAATACTTTGCAACGTATCTAATGCAACTGACAGTCGATTTTTCGATTAAGGATCCATTCGGGGGGGTGTTACAATATCAGATAGGATAGTCGACTGGAGGATAACCTTGATTAAATATAAATCTAGATTTATACTTGTTGAAGGTCAGATTTTCCACGGATCGTGAGGATTAAGTCTCAGTTATCGTTTGGTTCAATGGTGTCCGATTTTCAGGTTTTATTGTCGTTTTCTGCATTTTGCTGTCCACGAATTTTACACTACATTTTCATTCATTGAAGGACAATAATAATCAATTTCAGTAAGAATTTATCACTCACGTTATGCATTGTGACTGCGTTAAAACATGTTGTAAAAATGTTAAGTGACTTTTCTTGCCTATTTAAAAATATTGAATAAATATTTTAGTAAGCACATTTTTGCTCCTTATTTGAAGTAGTTATTCTCCCCTCTGAACACTATCATGAAGTGACAGAAAAAAACTCGCAACGACCCCAGGATCCAAGAGTACGATATTGCTCTACTGAAGCAGCTGAGGCAGACGACCAACGATGGAACGTTAAGTTCAAAGGTTCAACATGTCATTCTTTATTTGATATTATGTATTGTTAAGTTTTTACGACAGACTGAAAATTTTTACACTTACATTAATTTAGTCGGCACTGAAAGTGTGGCTTCCTCCTTAACAAAAAATATGACTTGTTAAGGATGATGTCAGGACGTGCATTTAAAGAAAAACAAAAAACTGCTCTTTCTGATTGTGAACGCAACTGAGGTGAGCACGATTACTTTTCACAATACTTCAGTAACTCGCGGGCAACAAACGTTGTTTAAAAATGTAACTATATGCACGTAATGTAAATTTTGTGAGTGATGTCATCAGCAACATAACCATGACTTCCTTGGAACGTAACACTAAGGTAGGTGTCGTAACATTTAAACTTCCCTCCGACATGAAAGTGCGGTGCAGCACACTCTGCTGTGAGCTCTCATTACCTCTGCCTCACGCTTCTGCTACTCATTCTCCTAATGAGTCCAAATAATTAGCATAATGTTTCCTAGCCCTGTGTCCCGACACTCCCCTTAACCAAGTCCTGTCTCGCGTTAGCGATGTGCCCTTATTTCATTATCTACCTACAGTGAACCGCTCTCTGCTTAGTCGTGTTCAACTGCGCTGAGAATACCAAATAGAGACCACTGTGTATTGCATGTATTACTCTTTACCTTCCGCTCTGAAATTTCTTATGTTCACCAAGCATGCAATACGCCACAGTAAATAATCACATCTCAGATGTGAAAATTAACACTTAAACGTTCTCCAGCCCCGCAGTATAGGAGAAGAGAGTGGTTTGATGAGACTCATCTGCTGGCCGCCTTTTGCCTTCGGAGAAAATTCTCTGGTGGATGTGAGCTACTAATTATGACTATCATCTTGAAGATAACCTGCATCAGTGAAAGAGAAGCTGAACATTAGGTGAAAGAAAATGTAACTAAGTATGTGTAAAGAAACCAAGTTTATGAATTTTATTATTTTCCTAGTGGTCAACCGATGATGAACAAGTAAAAGGTTGCACGCGTTATGAAAGGTGTAAGGGTGTTATAATCAACATCCCACCATAACTGACCTTTACTCCCTCCGCATGTGAATTTATGTAGTAAAGAAAAACTTCATGTTCGGTAATTGAATCTCAATCAAATTTTGCTGAGGTATTTCTCAAATTTCAGACGTGTTATGTAGAAAAATTAAATTTCACTTAAGAAAATGGGCTTAGAACATATTGATCAACAGTCCTGTTCTTTATGAAAAATCCATCGCTCGTGGGTGTCAGGAAATCAGTCTTCTGCATCTTCTTTTTCTTATTCTTCCTTGCCTTTACCTAGTTACCTGTGGTTAGCACTTTGTATAGATTTAGCCAATTGTTAGAACCAGATGCCTTTTCTGACATCAACCATATGTGGGGAATGTACAGTATTCACTATTGCATGTTGCTGTAGTGGTTCGTAGTGTGATTTGTTGTATGGGAATGAAGATGTGTATTAAGTCGAATGCAAATAACTCGCCTCCATGCTAGAGGAATTAACCAGGCAAATTTAAAATCTGCCACCCGGCCGGGAATCGAATCTGGGTCCCTTTGATCCGAAGGCCAATACGCAGGTCAGGAAAGCACGATGTTGTTGAAAACGTTGGAAGTACTGCATATAACCTAGTTATTGTGCATAATATTAGCTCCTAACAGTGCATGCAGATGGAATTAACGGCATTCGAAATTTTCCTGTGTCCCTAAAGACACACAGGCGAGGCAATTAGTGTTAGTTTATACATTTAGATCTCACATATTCAACCCCTGGATGAATGTACTTAATGAACATATTGTGCTTACGGAATTTACCTTTGCAACATCTGCAGCTTATGTTGACCTTATGTTGTTTGGCAGAATGGTGCGCATACGAAGCAGTTATCAAACACAATACTCAACGCGTGTGATTCAATATGTGTTCTTCAAGAGTGATTACACATTTAATCGTCCTTAAGTGTTTACCATAAAGGAAGAGTTTGATGCTGAATTCTTTAGAGATTTTTTGTTTACATCACACCGACACAAACAGGTCTTATGACAAATATGATACACGTTTAGGACTGGGCTAGGATTAGGAAGGAAGGAAGGAAGGAAGGAAGGAAGGAAGGAAGGAAGGAAGGAAGGAAGGAAGGAAGGAAAAAATGACGCGACTGTAGCCTTAAGTAAGATACAGCCCCAGCATTTGCCCAATTTATATAGTGATCATTTGTGATCGGTGCACTGGCTCTATCTCCATTTACTGCTCAAAGGACATTTCGTGACATCTGACGACAACTAATCTGTGCAATGTAACTCCTGTCTCCTTTCGTTCGCCTTCCTTTTCTGCATCACCCAATGGTAAAATTTTCATCCATCAGCTTTGTAGAATATTTTCGGTTTGTGATTGATACTGAGCCTGAAAATTAGATGTTGTTCGGTTTTTTCAACGATATCAACAACACTTTCTGATCTCGAAGTGGGATGAGTTACTCATCAGTGTGTGGAAAACTTGACAACCTGTGTGAACTTGTGCCTGTATTTATGTGTTTAATTAACAGGGACTACGATTGGATATAAAGTGACCAATGCGTCAGCATCTGGACAACATGGGATGACTTTTACTGAAATTAAAAAGTGACAAATGTGAAATCATGGGATTTCAGTGATACTCTTAATACAGCAGGTGGTAGGATAAAAAAGTAAATAAGTCGTCGGGCTTATCGTTGACGTGAAGTTTGTGTGAATAAAAATGTTTGTTATTTCAATGTCTGCATAATGGTATAATAAATTGTATAAAATATTATTTAATTAATAAAAGAAGTCAATATACACTTCTATACGCCTTTTACTTGACAGACAGGAATTTTAAGACTGCCGGACGCCAATATTAGGAGATTTACACTGCAATGTTTTATTGCGGGTGTAAATTTGTATACGATAACTTTCTCCTCTATGAGTTCATTTCATTCTACCATGGGATGTTAGTCATGTCATGCGCGTTTCTTAATCATCCCCTCAAATTTTTATTAATATGAATCAAATGTTTTGTTTTGGAGGGATTGGGGTTTGGTAGGAGAGGTGTATTCTTGAGTACTTACGATTGTACAAAAAGGTGTACTTGTCGCTGTTGAAGTGAGATCGTTAGTGGATTTGGTGTGAGATGGACCACAAGATAGGAGATGGGAGGCACGACAGCCATGTTCAAGATTATTGCCTATAATCCGAGAATTGAGAGGCCATTCATTACTGAACCTCAAGCTGCCACGCAAGCCTGGATTACGAGCCCAGCGAACTCCCTGCTTCTCACACCAGTTTGTTTAAGTGATGGCTTCACTTAACGAGCTGCCTCGTGGCACTTACGCGCTTTCTCCACGAATTTCATTGTTTTGCATCATGTGAGGCCGCTCGTGTGGTTAATCAGTGGTTGAGGACTGGCCAAATGCCACAAATTCTTTTAGTTTGATATAGCAGGGCTGAGTGTCTTAGACGGGTAAGGAGCTGTCTTTCTGAGCCCAAATTTGGCGGGTTCGATCCTGGATCAGTCCGGTGGTATTTAAAGGTGCTCAAATACCGAGGCCTCGTATCGTTAGATTTTCCAGCGGCTTTTCTCCCAATTTCTCCAATTGTTTACAGACGCGAATATTCAGACGTTCCAGTTATCCTCCGAAAGGAAATTCAGTGCCAACGTTAACAGGAATTTCAAAATCCTGAAACGTATCCAACATTTTAATTTAATAGAATAATTTAAGGTGAAGTCCACAAGTCCACGTGATATTTGACATTTGGGAATTGGACTAGACAAAAGAGTGACTGAATGGATTGCTATATTTCTAGAAAATAGATCTCAGAGAATTAGAGTAGGTGAAGTTTTATCTGACCCTGTAATAATTAAGAGGGGAATTCCTCAAGGAAATATTATCGGACCTTTATGTTTTCTTATATATATAAATGATATGAGTAAAGGAGTGTAATCGGAGGTAAGGCTTTTTGCGGATGATGTTATTCTCTATAGGGTGATAAATAAGTTACAAGATCGTGAGCAGCTGCAACGTGACCTCGAAAATGTGAGATGGATGTTGATAAACGGGGTTAAAAGTCAGGTTGTGAGTTTCACAAATAGGAAAAGTCCTCTCAGTTTTAATTACTGCGTTGGTGGGGTGAATGTTCCTTTTGGGGATCATTGTAAGTGTCTAGGTGTTAATATAAGGAAAGATCTTCATTGGGGTAATCACATAAATGGGTTTGTAAATAAAGGGTACCGATCTCTGCACATGGTTATGAGGGTGTTCAGGGGTTGTAGTAAGGATGTAAAGGAGAGTGCACATAAGTCTATGGTAAGACCCCAACTAGAGTATGGTTCCAGTGTATGGGACCCTCACCAGGATTACCTGATTCAAGAACTGGAAAAAATCCAAAGAAAAGCAGCTCGATTTGTTCTGGGCGATTTCCGACCAAAGAGTAGCGTTACAAAAATATTGCAATGTTTGGGTTGGGAAGAATTGAGAGAAAGAAGAAGAGCTGCTCGACTAAGTTGTATGTTCCGAGCTGTCAGCGGAGAGATGGCGTGGAATGACATTAGTAGACGAATAAGTTTGAATGGCGTTTATGAAAGTAGGAAAGATCACAATATGAAGATAAAGTTGGAATTCAAGAGGTCAAACTGGGGAAAATATTTATTTATAGGAAGGGGAGTTAGGTATTGGAATAACTTACCAAGGGAGATGTTCATTAAATTTCCAGTTTCTATGAAATCATTTAGGAAAAGGCTAGGAAAGCAACAGATAGGGAATCTGCCACCTGGGCGACTGCCCTAAATGCAGATCAGTATTGACTGATTGATTGATTGATTGATATTGATATGAATTTTGTGTTATTTCAACGTCTGAATAATGCTAGAACGAATTTTATATACCATTATGTAATGTATAAAATAACTTTATAGGAGAAATCCAATTCAAATATTACAGCTTATAAAGTAAATTTAAAGAAGAACTTTCATAAACCATTACGTAATTCATAAAATAACTCATTATGCCACCGTTAACCTCATTTATAGGGATTTCATGAATGTCCCTCTTCAAAATTAGTGTTGTTCTTGGAGATTTACATTTTAATATTGTTTTGGTGTGCGCTTAAATTTACATACCAGAAATTTAAGTTATTATTGCCTCTAATACAAAAATTATACCTACAGTTTGTAACTTCCTTCTTATGTGGCTGTTATACGTTTACTTATTCACATTCTGTGCCGTTCGCGTGAAATATAACATAATTCTACTGACCTTCTCATGTAAAATACACGCCTTGAAAATGATTCGTTTGTTTGTCCTTCACGGCATTACAATGACTTAGTCTATTCAACCTTTGGTCATATTAACTGTCTATTTCCATGTTTCTATGGTGGATTGTTAGCCTCCGGATCCCAAGATAACTGTTTGAAACCAGGAAGATGTAGCCAGATTCTTGAAATGTGGAATAAGGCCCATTGTGTACTCCACAACGTACGATGTAGACATAAAATATATCTATGGTGACACATTTTGGTCTTTAGCTGACAAAGTTAGCAGGAACCAAGCAATAGGGTGCCCAATAAATTTCAGGCTTCTCTACCACATGGCAGAGAAAATCGGAAGATTGAACGGTAGCCTAAATTAAGTCATATGCCAAATGTCTGCACACAGCTGGAGATGTACGTTCCATGTTCACCGGATAGAGTTATTTATTCCTTTGACAAGTAATTCAAGTCGTATTGACAAACAGTATTGTATCCTCGTTTCAGTCACTCCTATGCCTCATTTGCGTAATCTTCATAAATCAAATTCATAACATTCTTAACTTTTCTTCACAGAGATCCAATAATATAACATGTTAGAGGTTTGTTACATAATATTTTGTGTAATACCTCAGATAAACCATGACGGACAGCTGAAAACAAATGCCAATCACTCAGTGACAGACCTATTTAATTACATATTGAACACTTTGGTGTAAATTAAAACGTGTTCCTCAATTACGAAATGCTACAGTTTATACAATAATCTACCATTTTTTCCTTCAGTTCATTATACAGTTTTAAGGCGCCTTCTATCACTTAAACTAAAAATGTTAAGCTACAGTGCCTTATTTAGTTTATGTTGATACAGGGAATAGTCGGTGTAACTTGAATAAACCCATTTTGTCATAAATGCACTAGACCACACCGCATATGTTTGTAGTTCGATATCTCCCGCAGTCGCAGTGTGATAAGACGATATTTAGTCTACAAGGAACAAAACACTAGGAAGGATAGCATGCCAGGAAATAATTCTCAACGCTACGTATCCACAATTCGTACCATATTTTCATTTACTGGAAGACGCAAAAGCACGGGCAGGGCTGCATTCTGAAGAAACATGATAAATATGATCTTTGATATTATGAGTAGAATGCATTAATTCCATTATTTCGTAAGATATGCAGAAATCAAGGAACTGTATTGTGAACACATAAACATTAGGTAGACACTATCAATTCGAGTCGCTTCGTACTTTCATAATAATTTGTTTCAGTACTGTTTGTAGTCATCCCATGAATTTTGGAGTACTGTGTCTAGTACTGAATGAGTTGGCCACGTGGTATGGCCTGTAGCTGTCAGCTTATATTATGATGATAAACTAGCGGAAATGGAAAGTTTTACAACATGTTGTACCACTCCGATATGTATCAAATTTTGTGGAGATGTTCATCACATAACAGGTATTAAATGATTAAATGTTCAGTCCATTCGGAACTATCCATCATCAACATTATCATCAGTATGAGGTATGACTCCCACGAGCACGAATACATCTTTTGTTCGTTGTGGCATGGAAGCAAACTTCCTCGGAATGTCACCTTAAAATATTTCTTGCCACGCCTAAAACATACGCTATGGAAGTTCCTTAAGATTGCCGGCTGGAGGCTGGTAAGACCGTATACGTCTTCCCATCACATCCCAGACCTGCTCTACGGGTGACAAACCAGGACATAGGGCAGGCCAGTCAAAGATCCGTACATTCCTCAAGACACTTCTGGTGTGAACTGCTGTGTGGGCCCTTGCATTATACTGCTGTAATATGCCATTTGGTATCCTCGTCATGAAGGGTATGACAACAGGATTTACCATTTTTGCCACATACTGGCGAGCATTAAATCTCCCTTCAACAAGTACTAAATCTGTCCGGTTGTCATATTCAATTGCTCCCCTCACCATGATTTAAGGATTTAGAGACGTATACGCCTCGATAATCGCCGCTTCCTGTAACCTTTCATCAGGGCCTCTATGGACATGTTCACGTCAATTTGACCGCCACAAACGGCAGTGAGACTCATCGCTGAACACCACAGGACGCCACCCAATGTCCCAGTTGACTGTAGCCCTACATCATGCAAGTCTCCATTGTCTGTGGTTTGGCTTCAACGGTAAACAATGCATGGTAACTCGAGATCTCAACCTAGCTTCCAGTAATCTGTTCTTGGCGGTTCGTAGTGACACTCTGCCTATAACTACTGCCCTGATTTCAACTGTTGCCATCCATCTGTTCGTCAGAGCGAGCCGACGCATCCTACGATCTTCTCGTGGTGTAGTCTTTCTGGAATAACCCGCGCCGGTACTTCATGCCACACTGTTGTCCTGAGTCCATCTCGTCACTACTCGTTCTGCAATCTTTGCACTGCAGCCAACTGTCCGCGCAATCTGTCGGTACGATTCTTCCATATCCCTCATGCCAATGATTCAACCTTTCATAAAGTCCGAAAGATAAGCTGCCCGTGCATGTCCTCTAGGCATGCAGTGTTGCGATATTCCGATCTCTGCCTGAAAAGATA
Source organism: Anabrus simplex (assembly GCF_040414725.1). NCBI lineage: Eukaryota > Metazoa > Arthropoda > Insecta > Orthoptera > Tettigoniidae > Anabrus > Anabrus simplex. Next base: position 504,061,235 of record NC_090266.1, read on the forward strand.
GTAACAATAGACATACCCAACAGCCATCACGTACACACACCAGCCGCCATCTTTAGGAATGGCATTCTCCTGTACTAACAATTAGGTCGTATGAGGTTGAAATTTTAATCAAACTATCTCACAGGTATGGGCATACTGGGGTATCGGTTGGGTGCCATTCGGGTAAGGTGTTCATGGTGTAACATTTTCTATTTCCGCTAGTGTATTAATAATGATAATAAAAATAATAAAATGAAGAATGATTGTGATGATGATGATGATGATGATGATGATGATGATGATGATTTCCATGGTTCTTTGTGTGTATTACTGTGGCCACATCCTATTTTGTGAACAATGGGTAGCGGTTGAATGTACAATTACATTGTCCTGAGAGTTGGGTTAGCGGTAGTTTTGGAATAGGAGTGAATATCTCGGACATATTCCGAGTCATGGACATCGTTGTGTTCAGGCGGCTAGGGCAATACAATTCACAAGCGATCACAAGCGCGTTAGAAAGGAAAATTTTACTGCTACTATGTGTAATTAGGCTAACATCCTGCATAACATAACATTACCGAGCATGATCACAATGTTTTAAGCAAGCCACGGTCCTATCTGACAGACGAGGGACTCCTTGGGAACAACTTGACGAACGAAATGGAACATGATAGGAAGCTATCAATATTAATGAGGCAAATGAAGAAAAGAACGTAGAGCTGGCTGAGTCAGCAAAACGGATGCATCTGGATATGTTGGGAATTAATGACATTCAGATAAAGGGATATAACGAGGAATAGATAGGAGATTATAAAGTGTTCTTAACTGGTGTTAAAATGGAATGGCAGAATATAGGATAGGACTGTTAATCATAATTACTATTGCACGCAACGTAGTTTCCGTCAGGCACCTAAGTGAGCGAATGGTGTGGATATGTTTAGCAGCCGGAGGAATTTAGGCGAAAATTGTCTCTGTCCGTTCATCCTGTGCAGGTGCAGATGAGGATGAGGGTCACAATTTTTATGAAGCAATTACTAGCTTCGTAGTTAGGGTCAACAGCAAGGATATGATACAGATAATGGGCGATTTCAGTGCGAGAGTTGTAAATAGAACTGAAGGATTTGAGAAAGTGATGGGTAAATGTGGGGGAACATTTGGTGGCTAAAAGAAATGGAAGCGTTTGCTGGACTTCTGTGCAGGTATGGGATTAGCAGTTGGAAATACATCCTTAAAGCATAAGGCTATTACGGCTACCCATTGGTAGGTAGGAGCACTAGATCCATAATAGATTATACCATAACTGGAATTGAATTAAGGAAATGTTAGGAACAGGAGCATATTCCGGGATTTTTTCTGTGAGGCAGTCCAGTATCTGATCTGTAGTGAAGTATCGATAGGCCTAGGATATAAAAAGTTGAATATGTCTGCATGAATAAGGATAGAATATCTCCAGGACGAGGAAATTAGGCAGAAGTGGATGGATATGATTAGTGAAAAGTTCCAAACAATATAAATTAAGCAGATTCAGGATATAGAAAGAGAATGGGTGGCATAAAGCGAATCTGTAGAAGAAACAGCAAGGGCATGCCTATGAACAACAGTATGAGATGGGCAAAAGCGAACGTCTTGGTTGAATGATGAAGTGCTGGCAGCTTGTAAACGTAAAAGGAGAACGTATCAGAAATTGCTGCAAACAAGGACTGATCAGACGGCGAATTGTGTGTACATGAAAGAAACAGATTGAAAATAATACTTATTGAATCCAAGAAGAAGTCATAGAGGGATTTTGGTAATTACCTGGAGAAGCTTGGTCAAGTGGCAGGGAAAGCTTTTTGGACAATAATAAAGAATCTCTCAAAGGGAGAGAAAATAGGAAATGAATAGTGTTCTGTTCAAATCACGTGAACTCATGGTAGAACACAGGGAATTACTGGACAGGTGGAAGGAATATTTTGAATATCTTATGAACGTAAAAGGAAAATTTTCTGTTGACGTCGCAAACAAACGAGCTCATGGGGAGGACAATGACGTTGGTGTAATTAGGCTTGAAGTTTTGGTACCATTGGTCCACAAAGTTCCTGAAGAATTGCCCAGGAGAATTGCAAGTCGACCCGTCTCAAATTATGAGCTAAACGGTGATTTTGTATTGGCAGTGGCAGATTCATAGCTTTACATAGCTTTTGGTACAGTGATCAGAGTTAGCTTTACGTGAAAACCTAACTAAACAAAACAGATGTAACTTTTCGTTTCAAAGATCTGACGTGAACTGACTTGGATTCGAACAACGACCATCTTTGTGAAAATTAAGTGACAATGTCACTCAGCTATTATGTTCCACGTAGTGATTCTTTTTTTTTTGCTATGGGCTTTACGTCTCACCGACACAGAAAGGTCTTATGGCGACGATGGGATAGGAAAGGCCTAGGAGTTGGAAGGAAGCGGCCGTGGCCTTAATTAAGGTACAGCCCCAGCATTTGCCTGGTGTGAAAATGGGAAACCACGGAAAACCATTTTCAGGGCTGCTGATAGTGGGATTCGAACCTACTATCTCCCGGATGCAAGCTCACAGCCGCGCGCCTCTACGCGCACGGCCAACTCGCCCGGTGTGTAGTGATTCTAAGTGTTCATCTACGAAGATTTCTCCTTTCGGTACCGGTCATTCAAGTGTGCAGATACTATTTATGAGACGTATAGAATGTAAACGAGCATATCCTTACTGTCCTGGGTGTTAAAATGCGGTATTACGCATTGCTTTCTTTACCTTAACCCATAGCTATCATAATACTAACAGTACGAACTCAGTTCATTCCTAAACGCCGTTTATTGTAGGCATGTAGTAACATAATCATTCATAAGATACTGGTATAAGGATAAGAAATTGGGTATTCGATATTACTGGAAGGTATAATTCTCTATATCGAATATATTTATAGTCAGAAATAAAAACATTGTTGAGGTGTCTCCTGACCATTGAACTGCTTGAATTTTCGTAATTGTGTTAATTGGAGGAATAGAGTGAGATCTTTCTATCTACGAATGTCTTCATGACAGTCCACAAAGTCCCTTAGAATTCCTCACAGATTTAAGAAGAGGGATGTGAAATCATACATAGCATTTCAAAATTAAGTCACGAAAGTTCAACAAATGTATTACGAAGTTCGAGAATAATCGACGTAAATTATGTTAGTACTCTTAGTAACTTACCACGTTGCTCAGCAAGTCAAGTGCTGAATATACTGTAAATGTAAAAGGATACAATTCTGAGATGAGGGTTGAGTATGCGGTTCATCAATAAACGGTTGTAAGGCGATTTGTACAATTTCAGATGGAAAGTTCACCTTAATAAGTGAAAGTTCCCCTAAGGGATTCGGTGATAAACGAAAATATCGTTAAGTTACACACTGAGGTCAGTCTGAATTTAATGATTTAGAAAATACCATGAATATTCTGAAAATTACTGTTCACCACTTTAAATAATATTTGAGTTCACTGCTGTTCCTCCTGGGGCCCAAACCATTTCCCATTTGGTCAAATCTCATACAAGTGTGTAATTCTTTGAATGTATCTTTTTTTTTTTTTGGTTTGGTATTTGCTTCACGTCGCACCGACGCATATCATTCTTATGGCGACGATGGGACAGGAAAGGGCTAGAAGTGGAAAGGAAGCGACCGTGGTCTTATGGCCTTAATTAAGGTACAGCACCAGCATTTGTCTGGTGTGAAAATGGAAAACAACCGAAAACTATCATCAGGGCTGCCGAGAGTGGGACTCGAACCCATTATCTTCCGAATACTGGATACTGGCCGCACTTAAGCGACTGCACCTATCGAGCTAGGTGACAGTGTCTTGGTGGGAGACAGTGAAGTGAGAAGTATACCACACCAATATCAATGAATTTATAAAACATTGGAACAGGAAGATTTGCTAAATTTTTTATATTTAATTTTTAAATATAAATACTCGACTTTGAAATAGTGTCCTCTTAGAAGGACACATAGACTCAGGAGGTTGTTTTGGCCACAAACAAATTATCTGAGAAAAAAATTATGTACTGTCATTCTACCTACGATAGACTGTAGCCTATATACCTAGGACTCGATTATATGGCATGGTGATAATATGAGAAATTAACTCTCTACAACAACGTAGTGAAACAAGCGACAATAGACTACGTTAATCAACAACCAAAGCAAATATCTATATATATATATATATATAAAATAACTTGTCCTGACTGACTGACTGACTGACTCATCATCGCCGAGCCAAAACTACTGGACATAACGAAATGAAATTTTGAGGATACAGTTATAGTACAATGTAGGTGCTCGCTACGGGAGGATTTTTGGATATTCCGTCCCTAAGGGGGTGAAAAGAGGGGTGAAATTTTAAAATGAGTGTATCTATATCTCAAAATTTTAATAGTTTACAGACGTAAAACGTGATATTTAGAACCTCCTTTAAAAATAAGGAAACAAGTATTTTTATGTTTTCGGAAAATCCCACCGGAAGAGGTGAAAAGGATGAAAAATTGGTTGAATGCCTTTAAGGAGGATACTAATATCTCAGAAACTTAAGATATTACAGACCTGAAAACTGATATTTGGGATCACCTTTGAAAATAAAGAAAAACGTATTTTTTTTTTGAAAATACAAGCAATGGGAGGGTAAAAAGGGGGGTGAATTTTTAAAATGAGTGATCTATAGCTCAAAGCTTTAAAAGTTCACAGACGTAAAAATTGGTATTTAGATTATCCTTTAAAAATAAAGAAAATCATATTTTTTGTTTTCGGAAAATCCCAATAGGGGGGATGAAAAGGGGTGAAGAATGGGTAAATGCCTTTAATGAGGATACTTATATCTCAAAAACTGAAGACATTAAAGACCTGAAAATTGGTATTTGGGATCTCCTTTCAAAATAGAGAAACACATTTTTTTCTTTTTGCAAAATACAAGTAATGGGAAGGTAAAAAGGGGGATGAATTTTTAAAATGAGTCTTCTATAGCTCAAAGCTTTAAAAGTTTACAGACGTAAAAATTGGTATTAGATTATCCTTTAAAAATAAAGAAACTCGTATATTTTTGTTTTCGGAAAATCCCAATAGGAGGGGTGAAAAGGGGTGAAAATGGGAGAATGACTTTAATGAGGACACTTATATATCAGAAAGTGAAGACATTAAAGACCTGAAAATTTGTATTTGGGATGTCCTTTCAAAATAAAGAAAGTCGGTTTTTTGGTTTTTGAAAAATACAAGTAATGGGAGGGTAAAAATGGAGGGAGGGGTGAATTTTTAAAATGATTTTATCTATATTTACAAACGTTAAAAGTTTACAGATGTAAAAATTTGTATTTAGAATCTCCTTTAAAAATAATGAAACACGTATTTTTTGCTTTCGGAATATCCCAATAGGAGGGGTGAAATGGAGTGAAGGAGTGTGAATGCATCTAATGAGGACACTTATATCTCAGATAATGAGGACATTACAGACATGAAAATTGGTATTTGGGATCTCCTTTAAAAATATAGAAACATGTATTTTATTGTTTATGGAAGATCCAATTAATGGGGGTTGAAAGGGGGTTGAATTTAAAAAATGAGTATATCTACACCTCAAGACCTTTAAGGTTTACGGATGTAAGAATTGGTATTTAGCATCTCCTTTAAAAATAAAGGAACATGTACTTTGTTTTCGGAAAATCCCAATAGGATAGGTGAAAAAGTGTGAAAATGGGTTCAATGCCTTTAATGAGCACAGTTATATCACAGAAACGGAAGATATTACAGACCTAAAAATTTGTATTTTGGATGTCCTTAAAATATTAAGAAACACGCATTTCTTGTTTTTGGAAAATCCAATTAATTGGGGGGTGAAAAGGGGGTGAATTATCAAAATGAATGTATCTATATTTCAAATCTTTTAAAGTCTACAATTGTAAAAATTGGTTTTCACAATCCCCTTTGAAAATAAATAAACACATATTTTTTGTTTTTGGAAAATCCCAATAGTAGAGGTGAAAAATGTGAAAAAGTGGTTGAATGCCTTAAATGAGGATACTTATATTTCAGAAATAGAAGACATTACTGACCAGAAAATTGGTACTTTGGAATCTCCTTCGAAAATATAGTGTAACCTTTCCAAGGCATCAGTACATGAACCAGTTACCATTGTTCATGAATATGACGTTAGAATGGAGCACCATCGGTGAGCTTCGAACTCAGCCCGGTTTGTCGAAGCCTCACCCTCCCCTACTGGAATAGTTCGCTAGCAGAGTCGGTATCGCATTTTCGGGTCTGTGGACTGTCCGATGGGGCGGTAAGTCCTTTAGTAATGGTCTCTATAGTAGGGGGAAAAGTTAATTATGAGAGGAATACCATTTCATTACTAATGAGAAGAGAGACAATATCTTGTATAACAAATTTTTACTTATACTAGTGAAACACATTTTTTACATGGCTATGCAATACAAACACCTTACATATAGTAACTTGGGTGATCTTGACGTTTAAATGTTCGGTAGTCCTTTTCTACACTTCATTATACGTTTAAATATTCAAACTTAAGAAGGCGTTCCCTCTCGAACTATTACACTACCTCAGACTTAGAGAGGCGTTTCTTCTCTAATTATTTCACTCTACACTTATATTACATCACACACATATTTAATCATTACGGACACACCCCGCTGTAAATCTGTTATCTGCCAAGAATTAATATATTCAGTTTGCATCAAATTATGATATAAGTTTGCTAGTATCGTATGAACTGAAATAGGCAATTTACACTCCCAATCCTTTGAAAGTCGCGTTACAACACTACCTTAAGTTAAACGTTGCCAAATATGCAGTATGATAATCAAGCTCATTTCATTAGGATTTTTATCAACACATATATCAGGACATTATTTACACAACGATGTTACCTATGGACAAGCATTTAGCGACTTCAATACCAGACATCATAAACAAAGTATTATAGCACTACCTGCAACAAATGGACAAGAATATATACATTTCACATACACACAATGGGCCGCAGGTGGCCTTATTCACCTGCCGCTTGTGACAGTAAGCTTTACTGTCTCCTGCAATGAACTCAGGACCTTCTGAGACAGGGTATATCTGACCTGGAATTCCCTATACGCTGTGAATAATTAAAGAAATAAATTGGAGGGATCCTTCATTTAATGCTCATTTGGAATCTCTGCGACGTTGGCTCTATTTAAATTAACACGCGTAATCTTTGTACCGAAAAGGAAAGAAACTCGCCACTTGTATCTGTTTACTTTCAATGTAGAAAACACTTTTCTTCGTCCCTACAGCCAGGCTCGTAAATCTATTCAGCTGATAGCCTTCCAAGACCCATTTCTAAAGGGCGGCCACTGGGCCGTCTTCATACAATGACTTCGCGGTAAACGACCTTGCTTTCTTTTTTTGCAAGCCACTATGGCCTCACATTCAATATCGGCTATGTTCGGCCGTAATTAACATATTCACAACACGAGATCCACTTCGTGTACATTACTAAAGAGTTCCAAGGGAACTTAACATTTTCATTTCACACTATATATTATGGCTACAGCCTGTTCACCCATTTCATTTCTCCTCTCGGTACACTGACTACGATGCAGATTTATTGATGATCTCCTGCCACCAGGGTCCAAATTAACTTGCGCATTCGCGAACTAATTAGCGATGTAAGATATATACCCCAATCTCATGCTCCATTCGTTGTTCCAGCAGTTTTAATTTCTAGTAAGGAGGATTTCCTAAGAGCTTGTGAAGTACAAAAAAAATCAGTTACTGAGATATCTTTGAGGACTCCTATTGGCTGTAGAAGGATGATAACTGGAGTCGTTTGCGTAGAATATTTAAGCCCTTTTACTTGACAGTACTTCACACTTAATTAATCTGAGGTCCTTAAATTTACGTCATGCATTATCAAACCCTTGTAAAAAAATGGAAGTAAAATATGGTCGTTCCCAAACCATGAAGAAAGTATTCTATAAAAGACCCAAATAAAAATGAAATTATAATTTTTATCCCTCTGAAATGGCGTGCTTGCAGTCTACGCTATATCTAAGTGAAAAATTTACATATTAACAATGGGACACGACCTTCAAAGAAATAAATACTTGGAAATGTACTCAGCCTTCTGGATACCACGTTCACAGCTTTACAGGAGGGCACTCCACGGATTTAAGCTGCTTGCATCACGTTATCGGCGATGTGAAGACCCATGATGACTTCCTGGCAGGTCATACACATGACAGCGACGTTCCAGACGTTCTCGGCTACCAGACGAAATTCCGGCAAACAGCTAGATGACTCGTTCACTCCGGTACACAGGCAAAATTCTGGCATTCAACTGGACGTCGGCGTTCACTCCGGCGTTCACGTAGACATGTAAATGAGGGGAAATTATCTCAAGTGAATGCGTTAGTTTATCACACACCACAATTTGAACATATGGTTGGATTTGCTCTATAGCACGAGCATTCCAACCCAATGTCGGTAATGTCCCAGAAGCCCGACATTAATGCCTTCTCATTTATCTATTCTTTTATAAACAGCATACAGCTATTCTAGGTCCTGAATAAAGAATGTCACTGGTTAGGCCACTACTGGATTAAAATTTCTCGTCTCACACGACCACACTTCAAGCATATTCTATTTCGCCTAGTCATGCGTAAGTCAGGCTCTCAACTGCATTATAGATTTATAGACGTGACACTACCCTTAATTATGCCGATACTGAGCCGTTCACGCACTTTCTTTGTATCTCTCAATTATGTCGAGACACACACACACAACTCCACGCACTGGGATACCTGGCTATTGTGGTTAATTGAGCCGTATTAGTATCGGCACATATGAGGCTCGACGCACGACCTCTTCGACACACGGACAGCGGTCATTTCGGTTTCGTGCTGCTCCCACTATATTAATTAGCGACACACTGTACTCGCAAAAAAAACTTACTTAGATTGTGGGTATTTTCGCAGATGTTCACAGGCTTTAATAAATCCGCATTACACTGCTCAAATTACAAGATTATTTCTTCAAAAACGACTCATACACAAACCACGACGAAATACTACCGTACTGGCGTTACACTGAGATTGCACTGGGTAGTGTCTCCTCCTCAGCTCATGAATATATAGGCGCGCTACGCTAGAGACCCGAATGCTGAGGGTGGGGGAAGAAATGCAATCCTTTCTCACACATTGGTCCGTTAATACGCAACGTACAGTGACGAACAGGATATCAAAATGTAGCTCTTGTATTCTCATCTCCACTGAGTGACTGTTATTAAAATAACTTCGTAGGTTTTGAAGCAATCTTAAAAGCGTCCTTTGGTCTCTGGCGGTGAATGATGACGAGCACAGGGGATTCCTTGTGTTCCTTGGCACGGTTAGGGTCCAACATCTGTTAGTCATTAAGACGCGCCCTTGTTTACAGCGTAGTTACCGCTCTGTCAGTTAAGTAGAGCACTTCTCGGTCCCATAATTATGCGTAAAATTCCCTGATTCAAATGAATGTTTGCGCTTAATTATCCATTGGGTATTTTGCGATTTATGAAAATTAACAGAAATAAAACAGTTGAATGCGTTAAGTTGGCAGTAGTGAATAAGCGAGGAAAACAGGGTATAATGTTAGTTTTCACGTTGGACCTACTCTCTGGGCTCAGTTAGTGACCTAGATTCTTTGTCACGTGATAACGCGTATCGTTTCATCTCGCTCGCGGTGGGAGTGAGAAAACTTCCAGTATAAGCGCTCTTGCACCGCCTTGCTGCTAATTACCAGCAACTAGAGCTGGGTCGCGCGACTCTGGATATTGCAACTCGAGTCCTGGAGCGGGCAGAAAAATTCTAACTTGGGCAGTTTTTATCGTAGAATAACGCGGAAAACGGCATATTTCAACTCCTGGATATCATGACATACCATAGGTGACGTTGTGGACGGTCACAATAGAAACACGCATTTTTTTGTTTTAGGAAAATCCCAATAGGAGGGGTGAAGAGGGTAAAAAAATATTATTTTTTTTGCTAGGGGCTTTTCGTCGCACCGACACAGATAGGTCTTATGGCGACGAGAAAAATTATTATTATTATTATTATTATTATTATTATTATTATTATTATTATTATTATTATTATTATGTTCTGGACCTTCGTCAAAATGTGCCGTCCGCGCTGGAAACGGGTCCTGGCCGGGTAATGACTACGAATGCAGTCCGGCCGCGGGTTCAGTACCGCCAAGGCACCCAAGATGTCACCACTCTGGATCTCCTCAAGGATTTGATCCATATTAAAATTGCTTATAGGAAAAGATGGCAAAGATTTAGGGGCCTAACTGACCGGGTGGAGTACCTGGATCTATCCCGGGAAGTACTAAATCGATTGCTGGAAAGAAAGATTAAAAAATGGGAGGAATTGTGCCGTAATCTCTCAGAAAACGAGTCAGATGGCGAATATTGGCGGATTCTCTCAGAAAAGAGTCAGATCGCGAATTTCGTCGGATTATATATAAAATGTTAAGCATTCAGTTATAAATGTCAGTATAATACCGTAGCGAAGCACGGGTATCTTGCTAGTGTATATATATAAAAGAACATGTCCTGACAGATTGACTGAATGACTGACTGACTGATAGATTCATCATCGCCGAGTCAAAACACTCGAATATTAAGAAATGAAATTTTGGGGATACATTCATATTAACATTTAGGTGCTCGCTAAGGGCGGATTTTAGTATATTCCGTCGCTAAGGGGGTTAAAAGGACGGTAATTTTAAAATGAGTGTATTTCTATCTCTAAACTTTAAAGTTTTACTGGTGTAAACATTAGCATTTAGAATCTCCTTTAAAAAATAAATGCGTTTATTCTTGTTTTCGTAAAATCCCAATAGGAGGGGTGCAAAAAGAGTGAAAAACGGGTTGTATGCCTTTAATGAGGCTACCTATATTTCAGGAACTGAAGATATTACAGACCTGAAAATTGGTGTTTGGGATCTCCTATAGAAATAAAGAAACACGTATTTTTTGTTCTTGGAAAATCCAAATAATGGGGGCTGAAAAGGGGGGTTAATTTTGAAAATATGTGTATATATATATCTCATAACTTAAAAAATTTACAGATGTAAAAAGTTGGTATTTGAAATCTCCATTAAAAATAAAGAAACAGGTATTTTTTCTTTTCGGAAAATCCTAATAGGAGAGGTGAAAAGGGGTGAATAAGGGTTGAATGCCTTTAATAAGGATATTTATATCTCAGAAATTGCAGCTATTACAGACCTGAAAATTGGTATTTGGGATCTCCTTTAAAAATAAAGGAACATGTAATTTGGTTTTGGAAAATCCAAATAGTGGGGGATGAAAAAGGGGGTGAATTTTTAAAATAAGTGTATCTATATCTAAAAATTTTAAAAGTTTACAGATATAAAAATTGATATTTAGTCTCCTTTAAAAATAAAAATATATTTTTTGTTTTCTGAAAATCCCAATAGGAGGGTGAAAAGTGGTGAATAAGGGGTTGAATGCTTTTAATGTGGTTACTTATATCTCAGAAAATGATGATATTACCGTCCTGAAAATTGGTATATTGGATCTCTTTTAACAATAAAGAAACAGTTATTTTTTGTTTTAGGAAAAACTGATTAATGGGGGTTAAACAGGAGTTATAAATTGGGGTTAATTTATAGAAAGATTATATCTGCAGTATATCTCAGAAACGTAAAATTTTACAGACGAAAAAACTGATATATGGAATCTCCTCTAAAAGTAGAGGAACATAGGTTTTTATTTTAGAAACTTCACCAGAGGGGAACTAAAAAGGGGGTGAAATTTTAAAATGAGAATTTCTACAGTATATGTCTTAAATACACTGACTGACAGAGCAAATGCAACACCAAGAAGGAGTGGTCAGAACTCTATGCCAATTGCAGGGTAGACTGACGTCACTGAGGTATGCTCATGATGTGAAATGCGCCGCTGTGCTGCGCACGTAGCGAACGATAAATGGGACACGGCGTTGGCGAATGGCCCACTTCGTACCGTGATTTCTCAGCCGACAGTCATTGTAGAACGTGTTGTCGTGTGCCACAGGACACGTGTATAGCTAAGAATGCCAGGCCGCCGTCAACGGAGGCATTTCCAGCAGACAGACGACTTTACGAGGGGTATGGTGATCGGGCTGAGAAGGGCAGGTTGGTCGCTTCGTCAAATCGCAGCCGATACCCATAGAGATGTGTCCACGGTGCAGCGCCTGTGGCGAAGATGGTTGGCGCAGGGACATGTGGCACGTGCGAGGGGTCCAGGCGCAGCCCGAGTGACGTCAGCACGCGAGGATCGGCGCATCCGCCGCCAAGCGGTGGCAGCCCCGCACGCCACGTCAACCGCCATTCTTCAGCATGTGCAAGACACCCTGGCTGTTCCAATATCGACCAGAACAATTTCCCGTCGATTGGTTGAAGGAGGCCTGCACTCCCGGCGACCGCTCAGAAGACTACCATTGACTCCACAGCATAGACGTGCACGCCTGGCATGGTGCCGGGCTAGAGCGACTTGGATGAGGGAATGGCGGAACGTCGTGTTCTCCGATGAGTCACGCTTCTGTTCTGTCAGTGATAGTCACCGCAGACGAGTGTGGCGTCGGCGTGGAGAAAGGTCAAATCCGGCAGTAACTGTGGAGCGCCCTACCGCTAGACAACGCGGCATCATGGTTTGGGGCGCTATTGCGTATGATTCCACGTCACCTCTAGTGCGTATTCAAGGCACGTTAAATGCCCACCGCTACGTGCAGCATGTGCTGCGGCCGGTGGCACTCCCGTACCTTCAGGGGCTGCCCAATGCTCTGTTTCAGCAGGATAATGCCCGCCCACACACTGCTCGCATCTCCCAACAGGCTCTACGAGGTGTACAGATGCTTCCGTGGCCAGCGTACTCTCCGGATCTCTCACCAATCGAACACGTGTGGGATCTCATTGGACGCCGTTTGCAAACTCTGCCCCAGCCTCGTACGGACGACCAACTGTGGCAAATGGTTGACAGAGAATGGAGAACCATCCCTCAGGACACCATCCGCACTCTTATTGACTCTGTACCTCGACGTGTTTCTGCGTGCATCGCCGCTCGCGGTGGTCCTACATCCTACTGAGTCGATGCCGTGCGCATTGTGTAACCTGCATATCGGTTTGAAATAAACATCAATTATTCGTCCGTGCCGTCTCTGTTTTTCCCCAACTTTCATCCCTTTCGAACCACTCCTTCTTGGTGTTGCATTTGCTCTGTCAGTCAGTGTATAACATGTTCCAGAATTGAAAAATTGTATTTCTATCAGTATTAAAAATAAAGAAACGTGTTATTTTTAGTTTTCGGAAAACCACTTGGGTCTTATGATTAGGCTACTGATATCTCGAAACTGAATATGTTACAGACGTGAAATTTGGTATTTGGAATTTGCTTTAAAAGTAAAGAAACACGTACTCTGGGAAAGACCAATGAGGGGGGGGGAGGTGGTAGAATTGAAAAATTAATTGAATTAATAGTATGAGGTTTCTTACACTTAATAAAAGCTAAAGTTGTTACAGACGTGAAAATTGGTATTTGGATCTCCTTTTGAAACAAAGAAAAACCTTTTTCTGGGGGGGGGGGGGCTGGAGAATCATCTTGGGGGGCGGGAGTGAAAAGGAGTTAAATTCCTTTCATGAGGATACATATCTCAAAAACTGAAGTCGTTAGAGTCGTGATAATTGGTATTTAGAAAATCCTTTACTATTAAAGAAACAAGTACTTTTGCCGGAAAATTCACTTAAGGGGTTAGTGTGAAAGGAAGTGAAAAAAGGTACTTGTGTTTATGGGGATACTTATATCTCAAAACTGAAAGTAACAGACGTGAACATTGGTATTTGGAATCTCTTTTAAACAAAAAGAAACGCTCCACCTTTTGTTGAGGTAAATGATCTTAACGGCGGTGGGGTGAAGAAATAGGTGAGACCAATTGATTTTGCCCCAGAGGAGTGAGATATGCCTCGGCAGCCGGCACTATTCCTATCCTCGCCGCTTGTTGGGGGCTTTATTAATTCCATTCCTGACACGATCGAATGACTGGAAAGAGGCTGTGGATTTTCAATGTACTTATTCTGATCATAAACCGATCATTGTTAATCTTTCCTGGGTTCGTTTTCAAGAGGCACCTTTTGCTTTGAAGAATGTTCTTACATTACAGTAGATTATCCTGGAATATAACGATGGCTTTCTTTTAAAACCTCGTATGTCCAAATGTTCTTCCTACCCATTATATTCCTTAAGACTGGTCACGCCTCCCGGTCATATATTTGTATGCATTCCCTCAGAATAATTTTCGCTGTGTTCATTTTGCTTTGCTAATGTCTAAAGGAAAATGGACCTTACCGTACCGTATTGTAGGGATGTTGATTGCATGGCAAATTTACATACTCCTACAGTATAATGTATTTAAGGTTCATTTTCCTTTACAATGTGCCAGAGCAAAATGACCATAACGAAAATTATTATTTTAGACTACATATAAATATGAGACTGTTAGGCGTGACCAGTCTTAAGGAATATAATGGATAGGAAGAGTATTCGGACTTACGAGGTTTTTAAAGAAGGCCATCGATAAATGAAAATTTAAACACATTTGAAATAAACGATAGGAAAGAGACTGACCGTGCAATTGTTCACCTGTATAGTAAGGTCAGTAATGCACGGAAGTATGTCATTCGTATCGCCAGAAATCCCGCGCACTTGCCTAACCGCGACAATGGTGCTGGTCACATTTTCAGCAATGACAACAGCAGCAGATGTAATTTACCGCCAAGTAGTCGTCTTGCATCTTGCTGTGACGTCCAGAATAATAATAATAATAATAATAATAATAATAATAATAATAATAATAATAATAATAATAATAATAATAATAATAATAATAATTGTACCGGGCGGTACACCTCCATGCCGCTAATTTAAAATGTGCGCCAGTTGAAACTCCTCTGCTGGAGGAAGTCTGAACTTTATCTACGGTATTAATTTTCTACTTTCTCAGAAGATGTCACTACCTGGAAATTTTGGAGTTTTTGAACTGTGTCATTTTCGACGTATTTTGTTTTGCTTGTAGTAAGAAGTGTGAACTTTCTCTTCTAGAGGACACTACTGAAAAACTACAATGGTGCACCCTAGTGCGATGTGAAAGAACTATTTTTTGGAGAAATTTTTATTTCAAAAGTTTGTTTCTTGTTAAATTTCTTTCTGTTATTGTTTAAGTTGGCTGTATACCCCTCTCTTTCCCCTTGTTTTGTATTTAGCCAATCCCGAATTTCTTTAATTAATTTCTGACCAATCTGATGTATCTTCCCCCAACTTGAATATGTTGCTGTACCCTACCCAATAAAGTGATTGTGGGCGGGTGTTTTCTTCCCTAAAACGCCTCGAACTTTCCGCGAGAGTATATAAACTGCTGATTTTTGGGTCTCTGCGCCACTTCTGTTCCATCTTTTAGTGTGTAAAGTACATAGCAGGGGGCGGGAAGCGCCTCTTTCTTCGGCAGCGGTCAACAACAAGGTAATGGCCGATTAATAACTTCTTTCTTTGCTAGCTCAGCAGTTTAACTCTCGGGGCGGGTCCGAAGTTTTTCCATAATGTAACCTTCCTTAAAATGTAAAGAAACTTAGTATCTATTCTATCTTTCAAACTGCATATCGGGATAGAGAGTGCTTAACCCTCTCGAGCTCCCACTCATATTGCTTTGAGGTGAACTTATTTCTCACAACCGATTCTTCCTTAATGTAATGTAAATTGTTCTTTTCTAAAGTCACCTCTGTAGTATGGGATTAGCCCTTGCATCAGTGGCCTAGAGCCAAATTAGGTTTTGAAACAAATACATTAGGAGTGCAGATCGCCTCCTCTCAAATTGTTATTTTAGAGGTCATGTAATTAACCTTTTTCACTTAATAGACCTCAGTAGGTTGGGTATTTTACCCCTGTGTCTATGTCCTGAGAGGACAACTTGAAGGTGGAGTTTGGTGTGGCCTTTGAGAGGCTTATAGTTTGAGAGCGAGTAGCTCTTTCTTGAAAATTGAGTGTTGTATGCCTCGAGGAGGCTTTTCTGTGTAATTAGGAGCAAGTGCTCCTGATCATGAATGGGGTTTTCTGCCCCTCTGGTAAAACTTATTTTGGAGTAAAGTTGGGCTAATTGCCCTAGAAGTGTGAATTCGGGGCTCGAAGCCCAAATACTGTAAATACTGTAATTGCACCTTTTGTTGCTTTGCTACTCTGTACCTGCCGTACTTGTTATTTCTTAATTTTGAAAAGAAAATATAACCTCGTTAAATTTTACATTAATTTTGATTCCGTAGTTTGAGACCCATTCAAGCCCGCACCTTCTTTCACCTCTACCTACCGCAAAAACACGGTAACAAGTGGTAGCAGAGCGTGGTTGAATGGGTCTCAATTTAGCCCCTTTTGACGGCTAAACATTGCTTTGATTCTAACTCTAACAATTTTCTCAGTTGCTGGAATTTTTTGATCTTTCCTGTTTCAAAATTTTTCTGTCATCATGCCCGGCCCTCGCGATGTTCTCCATCTTAACTATTTGCGCAAGGAGGAGTTGATCTATGAGTTAACTATCAGAAATGTGCAATCTGGAGGCACGGTTGCGATAGACACCAACAAGCTTAGAGAGTCCCTTGATTTGCCCATTTCCATCCCCAATTTGGGAGAGAAAGAAATTGACGACTCTCTTTCCACGATCACCGAGAATACTACTGGGCTAGCATCGGTAGTTAGTTTTTTTTATGAAAATGACCCTTCTCCTAATCAAATTAAGCGTGTGCAAGTCAGGCTATATCATTTTTCAAATAGAGTTAACGATCTGTTGTCTCTGAAGTTGAATGACGTTCAGAGGAAGGAAGCTAGTACGTTACTTGAAAGTATTTCTGAATTATCTAGCAAGGTCACTCAATTGTTAACTGGGGAAGTTCCTCCCAAAACTGATCAACCCACCACGATGAATGTAGGTAGCGAGGAAGAGCCTCCTAAGGGAGAAGCCAATAGGATAACCGTTGCTGCTCAAACTATCTCTGCCCCATTGGACAACGAGTCTGAACGCCGTGCATCGTTGAGTAATATACGTTCTGAATTAACTTCCTTGCCATTGAAACCTTTACCTACTATGTCACCCGGGTTTAGCAGCTTGCCTCATCCATTGGCAATGTTGCTCAGAGGTATCTCTAAGTTTTCCGTTAATACCACCAGTGACGTAATTTCATTTTTAAGATTTTTAGTTGAATTTCAGGATCATGCTCTTGTGTTTTATCTCTCTCCATGTCAAATTTTGCAAATTATCTATCCCTATGCAATAGGTATTCTCTCAGACAAAATAGTAAGAGCCATTGCCGAGCAATCATCGATTGAAGACTTCCACGCCCACTTGCTAGCTAACTTCATCCCGGCCAGGGCAAGGTCCTCTCTTATTCAGAAGTACTATTATCGGGTACAGCGCTTGGATGAAAACTTGGCAGATTTCATCCAAGATATTAAGTTCTATACTAGGGTGTTTGCTCTTCACTTCCCTGAGGATCAGATTGTACAAGCTATTGTGGAAGGAATTTCACAATCCTATAGGTCATATTTGTGTTTCGCGGCGTGCCCGCGAACTTTCTCTGAACTTGAAGCATTGTTCGTCTCAGCGGAAGGAGTTAGATACGCCGACTCCTTGCGTGTCGCGAAAGAACCCCCTCCCTCTTTTAGTAATCTTCGGCCTCCACCTCGCCGACCAGTCACACCCCGTAAATGTTATGCATGCGGGTCGCCCGACCATCTGCGCAATAAGTGTCCACTGATCAAGCCGAGTGGGACAAGGAATGGGGCCGGTTCATCACAAGGCTGTTTTAAATGTGAGGCTTTCTCACATATCGCCAAAAATTGCCCAAATTCAAATACCACCCCCTCCTGCTCAACTTCTGGTGCAAACTCCACCAATGCCAATAATAAAAAGTGACTAGGGGCTTCGGCTGAGTCGACTAATCCATCTTCCCGAGGCTCAGCCCCTGGCAAACAGGTCGTAAATTCAGGGAATGTTCAATCTGCAAATCTATCTTTTGAATGCCCCAAAGAGTGTCTTAGGATTGTGGCGGATACCCCCGCACCTGTTCCTTTTCTTAAAATTGAGTTAAATAACGAGCCTATAACCGCTCTATTAGATTCAGGCAGTGTTTGTTCAATTATTTCGGACCAATGGTATTCAAAATTGAAGTCTGTTTGTAAACTACCTGACTATGGCTCATCAACTGTTCAATATGTTTCGGCTAATTCATCTCCATTAGAAATTCTAGGTTCTGTACAGGTCAAAATTCGTATTTTTAAATTTACATGGAAAACCAAACTGTTTGTGGCTAAGCACCTGTCTTGCCCCATCATATTGGGAGCTGACTTCATTTCTCACACTGGTCTTGTGCTCGATCTTCAGAGTAAGTCGTGCACATTCAAATTTGCTTCCAATTGTAAAATCCCCTTGCTAAGGTGTAATTCTGTATCATGTTCATCTATTTCGCCTACCCAGGAGGAGATGTTGTTAGACCTTAGACATCTACCTGAGGAGCAGGCTGATAGTATTCGTAAATTATGTCAGTCATTTCCAGAGGTGTTCTCTGATACTCTTGCTGTTACTGACCTTATTGAATACAAAATTGAGGTCACGGATTCAATTCCTGTCCGTTTTCCACCTTATAGGCTATCTCCACCTAAAATGAAGGCTCTGAAAGAAATCATCGATCAGATGTTGAAGGATGGTATTATTAGGCCCTCTAAGTCGGCGTATTCGTCACCTATTTTTCTAGTCCCGAAACCCCAAGTGGGCTTCAGGCCTGTCATTGATTATAGGGCTCTCAATCGGAAGGTGGTGTTACAATCTGTGCCCCTTCCTGACCTTCATTCTTGTTTTTCATGGTTTCGTAAGGCCATGTTCTTTACTATCTTGGATTTGAATCAAGCCTACAATCAAATTCCCCTTGCGGAAGAGTCTAAACATCTTACAGCGTTTGCCACGGACTGGAATTTATACGAATACAACCGCGTGCCTTTCGGGCTCCCCACGGGAGCAGCTGTACTCACGAGGCTGCTAGATAGGGTCTTCTCCGACATCAAATTTGAGTACTTGTATCACTACTTGGATGATGTCGTCGTATTTTCGGAGACCTTTGAAGATTATCTGCGAGAAGTTCTCAATCGCCTTCGTAAAGCTGGGTTAACTGTCAAGTTGTCCAAGGTTGGCTTTGCTAAGCCCTCTATGTCATTCCTAGGGCATATTGTGTCACCTGATGGTGTTGCTGTCGATCATTCTAGAACACAGGCCATCCGTGATTTTAAACCTCCCAAGGACATTAAAGGGACGCCAGGTTCATTGGTATGGTGAATTTCTTCAGGAAGTTTATTAATAACTTCGCTAATAGAGCGGCGCCCTTGAACCTTCTTCGTAGGAAAGGCAACAAATTCGAGTGGGGACCTTCTCAACAAGCCGCTTTTGAAGATCTTAAATTAGCTCTCTGTAATGCCCCTGTACTTGCTATGCCTGATTTCTCAAAGAAATTCATCGTCCAAACCGACGCGTCGTCGTCAGCAGTGGCTGCAGTCCCTCTTCAAGAGACTGAACTAGGGAGGCGACCCATCGCCTATGCATCTAGGACCTTGTCGGCTCAAGAAGCCAAGTATTCCATCTATGAGCTCGAAGGTTTGGCAGTCTTATTTGCCTTAGAAAAGTTCCGTCTCTATCTGGAACATGTCAAATTCGACTTGGAGACAGATAATCAAGCCTTAAGCTGGGTCTTAGGTAGGCCGCGTCGTACTGGTCGTATAGCCCGTTGGACCATCCGTATTTCTGCCTTCCAATTCGACGTCAGGCATATCCGAGGTACCGAAAATGTTGTCGCTGATGGACTCAGCCGTATGTTTTCCAACGACGTCGAGACCCAGGAACCGGTCGACAGTTCATCACCTCCCGAGTCCATACTATCTGATGTTAATGCCATCTTAACAGATGCTCCCATGCTCTTTAGGGATATCGAGAAATACCAACGTGAAGATCCGACGCTGGCTCCGATAATGGAAACCCTTTCTTCTGGGGATCATGTCGTCCCTTATGTTCTGAGGAATGGGGTTTTATGTTGCCCATCAAGGCATGATAAGATGATGAAGGTTGTCGTTCCAGCGGTTCTTGTACCTATGATCTTCAAGTATTATCATGAAACCCCATTAGGAGGGCATCTAGGCATCTTTAAAACTCGTGAAAAGATTCGTGAAAGGTTCATCTGGAAGGGTATGGACGGTGAAATCCGTGAACTAGTGAAAGCTTGTAAATCTTGTTTGCTCAGTAAACCCACCATGTCCACCAAGGTAGGCCTTTTGTCTTCGCGTCAAGCGTCGCGCCCGATGGAACGCCTGTATATTGATTATGTAGGACCCTTCCCCCAGTCAAAGGGAAATGCCAACAAGTTCATCTTTGTATGCGTAGATGGTTTTACACGATTTTCCTGGTTATTTCCGACTAAGCTGGCTACCGCTCAGTCCACCATTACTTGCTTAAATTCTATTTTTGCTTCTTTTGGTCCGTGCCAATTCATTGTGTCTGATAATGCTAAGGCTTTTACATCTAATCTATTTCGTAAATTCTGTTTTGACTTGTCCATCTCTCATGTGACGACTTCGGCTTATTACCCTCAACTATCTTTGGCTGAACGGGTTAATCGTAACCTCAGGTCCGCGCTTATTGCCTATCATCATGAAGATCATTCTAGGTGGGACACGTCCCTGCATTGGTTAGCTTTTGCTTTGAATTCGGCGGTTCATGAATCACATAAATTTACTCCAGCCTCTTTGATGTTCAAGTTTGTTCCCAACACGCCGCTCTCTAACCTCTGGTCCCTGAGTGACATTCTACCTGAGACAATAGATCCGGACAACATTAAAGATCTTTGGAAGAAGGCTAAAGCCAATCTTACAGTGTCTCATGAAAAGGTTAGGGAAAGGTATGATCGTGGACGGAGACCCACCCCTTTGAAGGTAGGTGACCAAGTAATGGTCAAGAATTTTGTTCCCGCGGGCAAGCTTGCCCCCAGATTCCATGGGCCGTGTGTCATTCTCGATTTCCTTACGCCGGTTACGTTGTTATTAAGCAATCCAGCCACCGAGAGGATATTTAGGGTTCACTTGTCGCAGGTGAAACCTGTATAATTTCTGTGCTAACTTGCCTCATATTATCTTGAAAGGAATATGAAGGTTATATTTTTTTGAGTTTCACTTTTAAGGCTTTCTGCCCCTTCTATAGTATTTTGTTTTATATGTAAGCATTTTTGTGAAACCTGCCCCGATCCGTTAAACTGCCATCCTGTCCTTGCCACGGCCATTACCACGCTCCCGTCTCCTGCTCCACTCTACACAGTGGCTTAATTAATGCCATGGATATCTGCACGCCGCTGGACCCTCAACCTCTCCACAAGCCTGTGCCCTCAAAAAGGATGATGGTCCAACAAATTCTGCCGCCTAGTTTTAATGTTTCAGTGCCCCCGCAGCCGCGCGGCGCCGTGCCGCGACTGGGATAGAGGAAGGGCCCCCTTGACCCCAGCGAGGACGACATGTGCACGGCGAGCCGGAGCTCTCCTCCCGGCCAAGGCTGATGTGCGGCGCACGACCTACTACTTGCCCGCAGCCTGTATATGTTCACCGCGGGCGCGGCGTGCTTCAACACCACTGCTCCCCTCATAGTGCGGGCGAGCGGTATCTCAGGGTACTTGTGGGGTCCGAGCAGCCGCCTTTGGACGCAAGCCGCAACGGCCGGTCTGGCCATCCAACTTAATCAACATCAACTACATGGACAGTTACTATCAGCAATTACTATACCTGAGAATTCAACAACAATATCTGGTGGACTTAGAAAGTTTTTCCTCAACTTTAAAACTAAAGTTTTCCTTCTGAATTCAACTTCTACAAACATAAAGACTTTACTTCGCCAGTCACAACAAAAATTTTGAAACTGAATCAAACCACATTAAGAAAATCCTATAAATACTTCTGCAATTAATCTCCATATCAACATCAAAACTTGGACCTTGTTTCCAAACAAATTGCATGTGTCACCCCTGGAGGAACTTTTTTTTTTGGGGGGGGGAGGTCTGTACCAGGCGGTACACCTCCACTCCGCTAATTTAAAATGTGCGCCAGTTGAAACTCCTCTGCTGGAGGAAGTCTGAACTTTATCTACGGTATTAATTTTCTACTTTCTCAGATGATGTCACTACCTGGAAATTTTGGAGTTTTTGAACTGTGTCATTTTCGACGTATTTTGTTTTGCTTGTAGTAAGAAGTGTGAACTTTCTCTTCTAGAGGACACTACTGAAAAACTACAATGGTGCACCCTAGTGCGATGTGAAAGAACTATTTTTTGGAGAAATTTTTATTTCAAAAGTTTGTTTCTTGTTAAATTTCTTTCTGTTATTGTTTAAGTTGGCTGTATACCCCTCTCTTTCCCCTTGTTTTGTATTTAGCCAATCCCGAATTTCTTTAATTAATTTCTGACCAATCTGATGTATCTTCCCCCAACTTGAATATGTTGCTGTACCCTACCCAATAAAGTGATTGTGGGCGGGTGTTTTCTTCCCTAAAACGCCTCGAACTTTCCGCGAGAGTATATAAACTGCTGATTTTTGGGTCTCTGCGCCACTTCTGTTCCATCTTTTAGTGTGTAAAGTACATAGCAGGGGGCGGGAAGCGCCTCTTTCTTCGGCAGCGGTCAACAACAAGGTAATGGCCGATTAATAACTTCTTTCTTTGCTAGCTCAGCAGTTTAACTCTCGGGGCGGGTCCGAAGTTTTTCCATAATGTAACCTTCCTTAAAATGTAAAGAAACTTAGTATCTATTCTATCTTTCAAACTGCATATCGGGATAGAGAGTGCTTAACCCTCTCGAGCTCCCACTCATATTGCTTTGAGGTGAACTTATTTCTCACAACCGATTCTTCCTTAATGTAATGTAAATTGTTCTTTTCTAAAGTCACCTCTGTAGTATGGGATTAGCCCTTGCATCAGTGGCCTAGAGCCAAATTAGGTTTTGAAAGAAATACATTAGGATTGCAGATCGCCTCCTCTCAAATTGTTATTTTAGAGGTCATGTAATTAACCTTTTTCACTTAATAGACCTTAGTAGGTTGGGTATTTTACCCCTGTGTCTATGTCCTGAGAGGACAACTTGAAGGTGGAGTTTGGTGTGGCCTTTGAGAGGCTTATAGTTTGAGAGCGAGTAGCTCTTTCTTGAAAATTGAGTGTTGTATGCCTCGAGGAGGCTTTTCTGTGTAATTAGGAGCAAGTGCTCCTGATCATGAATGGGGTTTTCTGCCCCTCTGGTAAAACTTATTTTGGAGTAAAGTTGGGCTAATTGCCCTAGAAGTGTGAATTCGGGGCTCGAAGCCTAAATACTGTAAATACTGTAATTGCACCTTTTGTTGCTTTGCTACTCTGTACCTGCCGTACTTGTTATTTCTTAATTTTGAAAGGAAAATATAACCTTGTTAAATTTTACATTAATTTTGATTCCGTAGTTTGAGACCCGTTCAAGCCCGCACCTTCTTTCACCTCTACCTACCGCAAAAACACGGTAACAATAATAATAATAATAATAATAATAATAATAATAATAATAATAATAATAATAATAATAATAATAATAATAATAATAATAATAATAATGTCTTGGACCGTCGTCAAAATGTGCGGACTGCGGTGGAAATTTTTCCTGGACGGGTAATGACTACGAATGCAGTCCCGCCGCGGGTTCAGTACCGCCAAGGCACCCAAGATGACACCACGCCGGATCTCCTCAAGGAGTTGATCCATATTAAAATGCTTATAGGAAAAGATAGCAAAGATTTAAGGATCCAACTGACCGGGTGGAATACCTCGACGTAGCCCGAGAAGTGCCAAAACGATTGCTGGAAAGGGAGATTGAAGAATGGGAGGAACTTAGCCGTAATCTCTCATAAAACGAATCAGATCGCAAATATTGGCGGATTCTCTCAGAAAAGAGTCAGAGCGAATTTCGGCGGATTATATATAAAACGTAAAGCATCCAATTGTAAATTTCAGTATAATACCGTAGCGAAGCACGGGTATCTTGCTAGTTATGTATATAGTGAAGTTTCATAGGAACCGGTCACAATAAGCTACTCTGAGTAAATCAGAGGATCAAATCGAGTGTACACTTCAGTTGCTTGGAGAAATTTCACGGAAACTAAGGAGGAGTAAAAAAGTTACTATCCCTTGAGGTAATTGTACAAACTCTCCTAGTAAGTCACACACACACACACACACACACACACGCACGCGCGCGCGCGCAAACTGACATACACACACGCACACATCATATTGTGCTATTAGCCTTCCGCTTATTTCAAGCTGTTATCTTTATTGAAAACCGATAAATGTATGTGGAGCAATCAGACAGATACTTGAAAAAAGGGCTGTTATCCTGCATTACCAGTTCAATTCTTTTAAAAAATGCTAAGATTTGTGTTCTTTGCAGCTTAATTTGAAAGGCGGAAGCTGTCGAGTGGTGGACTTTCAAAGGGCTACTCCGAGGCAATCAGACGAGCAGACCGAATGTATACTACAGTCACTTAGATAAATTGCACGAAAACTAACGAGGATAAAAAAGCTGTGTCCTTCAACGCAAACGAGGCGCACATGTCCTTTATATAACCCACAGAAAATGTTAGTAACTTGCCTGTGAGGGCTCATCGCACGCATCACATCGAACAATCAGGTTTCCTCTTGTTCCAAGCAATGCTGAATTTACAAATGTGTCCGCTGGAACCGTGCTTGAGACGTCAGCACGAAATAGTTTATTGTTGCTTTCCAATAACAGAACAATAATGGGACTTTATTTACATTTTAATTGAAATTATACAGTTCGTAGTTTTAAAAATATATAATAACAATAATTGTAATTTTCATGTTATTAAAAGTTATAACATACCGTATCGGAGAAATTACAATTTTCTGCATCTTTAAATACTCATTTTCATTGTTTTCTCACTTTTCTAAGTGTATATGTTTTACTATCATTCGAATCATTTATGATTTTATAATAATTTTATATTATTCCGATAAATCAAATATATTTGTATTTATCACCTGATTTTATATATACATAGGGTATGGAATTTTGACCAATTAAACAAAAGAAAAGCTAGAAGGGGCTTCGTTCATTCTATTCCTAATTCGGTTGAATGACAGGAAACAGGCTGTGGATTTTCATTTTCAGTAAACGGTGAACAGGAAGTTGATAAACGAACATTGCAATTAATTTCGTATAAGTAATTATCTATAAAAACTCTTTCACTTATAATACAACCTAACCATGCAAATGTTCACTTTGTATATCAAGAGCCAAGTACCCCTTATCCTTAAGTATCGAGTTTTATTAGTGTACTGTAGGCTGCACTAATAATAAAGTATGGGCTGTTTGGAAGGATGTGGTGGGAGGTAAGCGGCAAAACAGGCTTTGCCCAGAGAGCGAAACACCCTAAATCTGGGCCTGGTTCCTGGCTCTGATCATTTATATACCCACGGAATTTCAAATGCCGCAAAATGGAAAAATGCGTAAAAGTTAATTTTTGAATGCTGGAGAAAAGTCCTTTCAACACTCCCTATCGTACGATGTCGTCATGTGGAAGATCTCTGGTGATACATATGGTATTTATCCGACAAAATTAATTAACAACCCAGCTATAAGTTGCCCAACAGAGAACCGGTTTACTTAGCTACCTCGCAGGGTAAAACGGAACCTTGAAATTGACTTGCAGGCAGTCTGAATGGGGTAGACTTAAAATGGGTGCACATGGTAGCCGGAGCCATATGATTATTATTATTAATTTTATTATTATTATTATTATTATTATTATTATTATTATTATTATTATTATTATTATTATTATTATTATTGGTCTGGAGGTACTTTGGGTATTTAAGTTGTTGTTTGTTATAAAGTATAAATAATTTGAGATAGTTTGCAAATTATTAATTTCCATACCTCTCTAAACATAATTTCATAAGAAGTCACAGAACCCAGTGATAGCATTGTCATCACTCAGGTGTAACTCGACAACTTATAATTCTGTGTATTAATGAATACTCCACCGATGTACAATGAAGCTGTTTCTTCCTTGTGCGTTAGTGATTTTTCTTTTGATTCAAATACGTACTGTATTTTTTTTACAATCTATTTAATGTCGCACCAACAGAGATAGGTCTTATGACGACGATGGGGTAGGAAAGGCATAAGAATTGGAAGGAAGAGGCTGGAGCCTTAATTAAGGTACAGCCGAAACATTTGTCTGGTGTGGAAATGGGATACCACGGAATACCATTTGCAGGGCTCCTGACAGTGGGGTTCGAAGCCACTATCCCCCGGATGCAAGCTCACAGGTGCGCGCCCCCAACTCGCCCGGTACGTACTGTATCTCTGGATCCTTTGCTGTTGTGATGTGATATCTATAGAAATATTTGTTAATAACTGAGCTAAGATTGTGTTGGATATTACAGAACTCGAAACGAGGATCAGTCGCAAGCACAAAACATGTGTTTAAATCTGGAGTGACTGCCACACTACCTGCCAGTCAGTCATCCTACATTGTACGAAGAACTCGGCACACTTGTAGTGTTGTCATTTAAATGACCCTAATTTCTTCTGTGCTAGGGTAGATACTTGGGCGTACCAATAAACTAAATATTGAGACAAGCACGGGGACTTTGTGTCACTGTAAAAAGTCTATACACTACTATGCATTAAAATGTAAGTAGGAGTCTGCCATTAGTGTAGGTTATTTCTTGAAATATTTCATTAGCGTTCACGAAGAATATCTTTAGACTACGATAATTTGATGCAAAAACAGTGAATTTACTTTCAATCGCAAACCCACCTATTCGCCGAATAAAATTAATAGCATCGTTCGTATAATAGCGTTTCAACACTTCACAAATTGCGCCTAATCTCATTGCCAAGGTTATTGGAATTATTTGATCATATTAGACTAGAGCTAGACCACCTCGATGGTAGGCGTCATAAATCAGTATGGCCTACTAGAGTTGCACAGAATGTTTGTACCGTAGCGCATTCATGGAGCATTTGTCAGCATATTACGTTGTTGCGGTAACTTAACGTACTATAGATATATAAATCAATACATACACAATATTTTGGGATAATAATATTTATAAATGGTTTAGATTATGGCAAATTGACAATTATGTTACTGCTGAATACCAAATTGTAACAAGAAGATTGAGTGTCATATAGGTAGATAAATTATGCTTCATAACAGTACAGTGGGTTACCCATTAACATTACCCTTTACCCATGCACTGCTAGTACCTATTTCCACATAGCTGCGATAGAGATGCCCATAATATTAGTTACTAACTATGATAACAGGCGTAAATCTTTGTCATGAATGACCTCGAGTAGTAGCGCCAGTGAGTTTGTGGCAGTATAGCGTCATCCCAAATAAGCATTCTAGATTTAAAATCCACCATTTCATGTGGACCACAAGATTGACGTTGTCGGACAATGAGACCATTGCAATTTCTCCTTTATATAGAAGTATTACGAAAACTTGGTCGTGAATTCACTGTAGATCTCCCACGACATCTTACAATAGATTACACATTCCGTTTTTCTTTTTCGATTACTAATGACAACGAGTTTTCTCTTAGCAGTGTACATTGTTATCATCACTATTTTGTGTTTAAACCTGAACTCATATGTTGACCTACGCTGGGGGAGATGTGATACTCCCACGTGGCGCGTCCCAGGTGGCGGATAGGGGGGTCTTAACCGGCTTGCTGGCGGACTTGAGGGAAATAAAATACCTCTCGCGGACCAAACACACAAACCCCTGTGGGTGGGGGACCCAAACGAAGAATACGCCCACGGTATCCCCTGCCTGTCGTAAGAGGCGACTAAAAGGGGTGACCAAGGGATGATCCATTTAGAATCATGAGACTACCTGTAATTAGTACCGTCACACAGGGAACACCATGGGTCGCATTAACTTGCGCGTAGTACCACTGTTAGGTATGCAATAGGTTTGTGATAAGTAGCGACAGTGTGTGAATCAGGAGGGTCCTACAGTACCTGCGATTCGTACCCCTATATAAGCAACACCATGGGATGAGCGACACCATGATTCTGCCTTACCTATGCTCCGTTCCCACTATGTGAGTATTTCCACGGATAGTATGAGTCCCTGTGGTTCGTCCACTTATTTGAGGAACGCCTTAGGTTGCCGTTATAGGTTTGCGTTGCCTGTTTGTGGCGCCGCAGTGTGCGAGACATTATAGGGCTGTGTTACATGTGCGCATTACACTACCTGTGAATAGTACCATAATGTGTGGAATATCGCGAGTCTCCGCTACTTTTGATTAGTACCGCAACATTGCACATAGCATGGTTCAACCTTCCTAGCGATGAATACCATTATGAGGGGCTGATGACCCGTTTCGACTAATCAAATAATCGATACCGCATAATGCTATAGAAGCAGTCCCTTGGTCAGTAATACTATTGTTTTGGCCAGCTTCTGCGCATGTGAGGCACTGTGGGTCGGATCCACTGATCGTTTTTAATTCATATTCGTCCATCCATTCATTCTTCGTCCTCATGCTTTGAAATCTGGTCAGTGGAGGATTTTGGAATTTTAAGTTGTCATTTCATTTCGTCTCATTTCGTACCATTAGGGGCCGATGACCCCGATGTTAGGCCCCTTTAAACAACAAAAATCAATCAATCAATCAATCAATCAATCAATCAATCAATCAATCAATCAATCAATCAATCAATCAATCAATCAATCAATCAATCAATCAATCAATCAATCAATCAATCAATCAATCAATCAATCAATCAATCAATCAATCAATCAATCAATCAATCAATCAATCAATCAATCAATCAATCAATCAATCAATCAATCATATGTTGACTAGAGATTAAGTACGATATATATATTCAAATTTGCTTTACGTTGCACCGACACAGATAGGTCTTGTGGCGATAACGGGATAGGAAAAGGCTAGGAGCGGGAAGGAAGTGACCATTGCCTTAATTAAGGTACAGCCCCAGCATTTGTCTGGTGTAAAAATGGGAACCCACCGAAAACCATCTTCAGGGCTGCCGACAGTGAAGTTTGAACCAACAATCTCCCGGATGCAAGCTCACAGCTGCGCGCTCCTACGATATATTCGATACCCGTTCTGTTGATCTCATGTTATATAGTAAAAACACTAGATTCACAATGATCAAATGGTTCAATCCTGAAAGAAAACTTATATTATTTTAGGTACCGTAGTCGTCCTCAGCTGTGATTCAGTCATTCAACTACAGACCTGCTACTTCTTCTCTTTTGTTATTTTTATTATATTATTATTATTATTATTATTATTATTATTATTATTATTTTTATTATTATTTCTTTATTAAAGGCGAAGCTAAGGCTCCTGGCTCTCTTTTACTCTTGACAATAATATAAATATTTGATTATTATACATTACAAACAAATCAAAATTAAACTTAGCTACAATGATAATCTTGTATTACAAATACAGTTAAATTAATTTAACTACTTCAAGTATATCTATAAGTTATGCTATAACATTAAATCTAGAATATATTAAAATCTAGTAAATTATTGTATTAATTCATTAAGAGCCTAACATGCAAACAGGGTCGAAAATTATATAGAGGCACTTAAGTACCTCGTAAAATATAACTATTTAGAGGGCGTGACTGGTCTATAGTTGCAATTATCGATCATAGTTGAATGAAATTGCGACGCCTTCAAATATATTAAATGCATTATTGATTTCTCGTAAACTGAACACTGCGACTTCTGTTTCAGTTTTATTGAAAATTCTGAATTAAATAAAAGTATCAGTCAGTCACCACTGATCTGCATTTAGGCCAGTCGCCCAGGTGGCAAATTCCCTATCTGTTCTGTATCTAGCATTTTCTTAAATAACTGCAAAAATTGGGAAATTAATAGAAAATATCCTTTGGTAAATTAACCCAAACCCTAACTCGCCTTCTTATAAAGGAATATTTGCCCCAATTTTTCCTCCTGAATTCCAACTTGACCTTCATATTGCACCTGTCATGCCCGGGCTCAGCTCGGCCGGTGAGCCAGGATCTCTTGGGGTAGATCGTTCGCTTATCGGCTGTGCGGAAAATTTTAAGTGCAGGGCTAGATGATGAACTAGTGGCAAATGAAAGAAAGCTAAATAGGTTTCACACATTTATTGTAACTACTGCTCTTCTCAAATTCTACAAATAATTTACAAAATCTAGGAACTTTTCGTATGAATCATCTTCTTTTATGTCGTTACTAACATGGACACTCCATCGATAAATGGAACAGCAAATGCCTGAGTCTGTAAATATAATATTTAGATTTTAGTTAAAAATTAATTAAATGACTAATAATAATTAATTTGAAATTATCTCTTCCATTAATAATTAAATGATTTGAAAATAAAATTTCCTTCCTCAATGGACTTCATTTAAATCGAGTTTGAAAATTATCATCTTCACTCCTTTGTAAAATTTCAATAAAAATTTTTCTCCCATGGAATTATGGTTGGATCGTCTTCCTTAGCCTTTAAACTAGTCAATAAATTCCTTTTCACAATTATCCAATAGTTGATCTTCACACAATAACTTGGAATTTGACATCATATCAACCTACGTTTACTCATTGATTGATAATAATTGGATATGTCACGCTTACAAATTCTATTTTTGTGAATTCAATCCACTGACATGGCCTATACTTATTTATATGTATTCGCTAACTAAGACCCTATTCTTCCTTAAAAACGAATAACATTCATTAAAGGTTTATATTCTGTTAAATAGTGAACCACTGAAGTTGGCATAAAATTGGCCAAAAATCCACGAAAACAGCGAAGAGCATCGTCACAAATATGGACCGTAAAATTACAATGAGCAAAACATAGACAAATCACACACACTACATTCACACAAAGGTACACGGAAATATTATATACATATTTACACGAATGCTAGCCCTTGATTATTATTTTCAAGTTTATTCAAATTCGGGGAAATATTCTCATGATGACAATATCGTGGGAAATTCCTCTCATCAACTTGAGATGTGATAGAGCAATGATTATCACTTTATTGAAGAATTCAGTCATACGACGATGTTCAGGGAAAATTTACGAGCAGAAATCATCCGAAAATTATCGACAAAATTGCCTAAACACAGGTCAGAATTAACATTACGCGCACGCGGTTCATGAGCTGCGATATTTATTTTTATCCTTCCACCATAATTGTGGCTCTCAATTAATCTGCGCTCACAACAAAGAAATCATGTCATTTAACACGTTTTCTTCTTAAATTGACTCAATAATGGATGCACAACTTATCCGCTAAATTCTATAATATCCATCTACCAGTCAAATAATTATAATAACACAGCAAAAATATATAGATGTATCGGTCAGATACTGCCATTTCCCAGGCCTAAATTAATACAAAATGAGCACACATCAATCTTATTCAATAATAATTAATATTATGCTCATGACCTTAGGTGCTCCTTTACGCGATAATTAGGTTAATTTATTATTATTATTATTATTATTCCTGTCCGCGCAAGATCACACATGCGAAAGCCACTGCACGACAATATCTCAGATGACTCTATCGCGCTCGAAATCCAACCATACGTCGTATAATCGAGGAATGAACTCTGATATAATGGAATTCACGAAATTACTATCCCATCTGATCACAATTCAAGTATAAAAATTATTCAAATAATCCTAGTTTAACGTTGAGGTCGTATTACTTTTATTTCTCCTGCCACAATGAACTCGGGACAGTTGAAACATTTCTTCATGACATTCACTCAAAACAAGCTAATATGTTCAAAATACACACACTCATCATCCCAAACTACCTTCACCAAGAAAGAAGGGATGGAAAATTTCTAACTAATAGAAATTCTTCTAAGCAAATAAGTAGAGGCTATATCATTACATTTTACATTTTACGAATAGAAAGAAAGAATAACAATGTTTAATTATTACTTGGTGGTGACTGTCGATCGTAGAACTCGGGCTGATGACCTAGTGCATTACCACGTTACGCACCATCGATTCTTGTCTCGCCCGTCTGAGCTACTTCACATTCTACTCGTTCATTGAGGACACACTGGCACGCTGGAAACCACACCATTCATATTGTAGGAAGACAGGCATCTTGACTTGCGCTCGAACCAACAATCTCCTCAGTAGAAGTTCTTGCGAAAGCTGAAACTGAAAATTAAGTCTGAGACAAGTCCAACACACACACCGATGTTTGACGAGATGGAAAAGCAACTTATCTTTTGATATCTTCAGTTAATTGTAAATAGAATCTGTGAATGTCTGAACTGCTATCTGTAACATGTTGGAAGCTCTAAATAAGGCGAAGTTCTCCAGTGAGCAAAGTGCGTATTTTCACGTCTGTAGTTGAAGTCAGAATAAAACCTCACTCGTCGCGTTCAGAGGTAGAAATTTCAGGGTAAAGTTTCCTTAGGAAAATCCATAATTCACCGTCTTAAGACTGGGGTGCGTCTTCTCATTATACACGATTGGTCACTTCATTAACTTCACACGAAATTTATCACCTGATTGGCTGCCATAATCAGACGTCATATAACCTTGCTAGTATTGATCGAGTGTTAGACACATATTTCGCCTGATCACGTGGTGTTCACGGCTGATTTGAAGGTCGACTGGCTAGCGGTATCTGCTTGTTTCCTCTCGCTCGCCCTCAGCTGGGATTTCCATGCACCTGGTAACTGGTTCTAGTCGACTCAACGTGCTAAAAATCCCTTCCTGGTTCACGAAATAATGTTTCAATTCACAGTAGAAATAAAATATTCTCCCTTAAATGATTTTTACCACTTTTGAAGGTCAATATTGTGATTTGTCCTACTTTTAAAAACACAATTCAAACATATTCATCAACTAATGCTATACTACGCCATCTCCTCACTGACAGCTCGGAAGATACTACTTAGTACAATGGCTCGTCTCCTTTCTCCCATGTCGTCCGAGCTCAATCTTTGCAATATTTTTGTTACAATACTCTTTTGTCGGTAATCACACAGAAGAGAATGAGCTGCATTTCTTTTAACTTTTTCCAGTTCTCGAATCAAGTAATCCTGGTGAGGGTCCCATATCCTGGAAACATACTCTAGTTCGGGTTTTACCAGAGATTTACATGCCCTTACAATTACATCCTTACTACAACCCCTAAACAATCCCTTAACCATGTTCAGAGTTCTGCACTTATTATTTACAATACTCTTTATGTAATTGTGACGTGTCAGGTCACCTTAATTTTACTATTAAATAGATACTCGCACAATTTCCTTCTCCATAAACAATATCTCATGGGCGCCATCCTTCAACCTTATGGTTTGAAGACAATGGTTTATAATTGATAGTAAGAAAGAATGATACTCTAGATATTCCCAGAGGTGGGGTAACAGAACTATGACCATTAAGCGCACTCAAAATAGGAAACTAAGGATCATTAATAAGAATTTATGAAAGTACCAATTAAATTAACGATTTTTAGGATGGTAAATGTGACGGCGTATTTTCAAAAACTGGTCTTGCGGAAGCAAAACGGAAAATGAATAAAATGAAATTCAATAAAATGAACTGTTACGCGGGGACTTGCAGTAATTTATTCCATCAGCTCACCATTTGTAGATTCTGGTATCCGGACACGTTCGATGTAGGAGCTGTCGTTTGATGGTCCTCTCGTACAGCCGTTGTCATATCTCTCAGAAAGTACCAGTCCTATTTCCGATTCATGCATTTCCCACTAATTGGTCAACGACTTTTCTGCAACATTCCTATAATACTCATTATATAATATGAAATAATCCCCTAATATCAATATCAAAACCACCTTGGGTTAAGTTCTTGGAGAGAATACATCTGTATTCCACCATATTACAGAAATATGGCGTAAATAAAGATATAACGGAATTATCTTCTGTTCCAGACAAATCAAAAACCGGTCTCTGGCTAACTTCATTGAGATAGCCAGTTCTCAACGAGGGTATGTTTGAGTAGTGCTCTATAGAGATGTGAAGTGAACTAGTAAACTAAACGGTGAATCACCTCTTGCTATGCCCTGTCTTCTCTCGTATAGTAAGAATGACGAGAAAAGAACTTTTCCTCTATCACCATGACCATCAGACGCTACGATGTTCTCATATTAAGATGTTCTGATATTTAGACGTTAAGATATTCTGTGTTAAGACTTTATGATATTAAGAACACCACGAGCTCTTGTCGTTGAAGTATATAGGCTCCAAACCAAATGGGTGATTTGAATGTTTCCTTGCAAGCACAATTGTGTTGTTGGTACTATACGGGATAAAATACATGCGTTCAAGTAGAACATTTCATAGCTCGAGAATAAATTGCAGGAGATAAATTTTGAAGAATTCCTATTTTTAATACCATGCGACTTCTCCGACTGTACCACTGATAGTTTGAAGACCTAAAAAATACACAAACAATTCAAACATGCTTCATAAGTATTAAATAAAAGTGTCCTGAATTGAACCTTTTTATGACGCACTATCCTGTAAATGTAACACAATTTTGAATGATAGTGGGTACTAAAATTTCGAGGCTGTCTCCTTGCCTTCCATCAGAACTTGAAACAAAAGCTGTTTCCGCGTATCTACGTATTGGCACGCAAATCAGTACTATGTTCACCTCTACATAAAATTGCGAACATTTATCTCAGTCGTAAATCTAAGTGAGAGTAATACCAGGTAATGTTTGCCCGACGTTGTGCTCGAAGCAGGGTTTTCGCATTCATTCTCTCAGACAACTTCGCCTGAAATCACTTAGATGGTGAAATCGAAGAAATTCCAGGAGTCGTCCTTAATTCAGGAAGAAATAACTATTTTACTTTGTTGCATTATGTTTAAAGGTTAATTTTGAAAAACTTGAATTCCTTCAGCGATTGCATTATAAAATGTGCCGTCCTTATGCTCCACTCCCCTCCGTCCTTTTCCTACTCATGAACGCATGTATCTTCATTCAGTCGCTGTCGAAAGATTCAAGGCTGCAAGTAAGCATAACAACTACCAAGAGAAGTATCTTGGAGTTTTCTAGCAAACCTAGTTAGCTTTTCAGTTGTCCATTTGCAAAACCAGCTAAGTGCATGATAAGAACTTTTGAAAGATCGAAAGAGAATTTCGGTAGTGGGCTGATGTTTTTGTGAACAATATGTAAGTAAGATGGCAATATGTTTACAGAAGCTCTGTACCATCTGATGTGTAGAAAATAAATTATTACGATAATTTATTTGCCAACGGCAGATTTTGCGATCGTTTTGTTCGGATAGCGGTTTTTAAAACTCTAGTGTCAGCCATATAAATATACGGAAACATCTAAATTGTAGTAAGGCATGTGTGTATTCTGCCCGAAGGCATGTCCGAACCTCTGCTGAGGTGAGCCTGAGCCGGAGTTTACGTGCGGTAGGGTGGCCAGATCCTTTCTGCTCCTCCATTCCCTTACCCTCGCTCCACCAACAGCCCGTGGCACCCCATCCAAATCTTGACCACGCCCAATGTTGCTTAACTTCAGAGATCTCACGGGATCCGGTGTTTCAGCACGGCTATGGCCGTTGGCTACAGTAGTAGTGGGGGAATTACATAAAACACACACGCTTGATGAATGGAATTTAATATTGAATATGTTACAATATACAGTACATACACCCTTCATGTAAGAAAATAGTGTGTAGTGTATATTGCAATATCAAAGACATACATAATTTAGAAAAGGTTTGTGTGTGTTAATATACAAAGAAAGTACAATCAAATAAAGGCTTTAGACTATGACTATTTCATCAGCTTCCGTAAGTTCATAGTCAAATGTGTCGACACCATCATCATCTGCACGTTCATCCAAACTTTGGGGACCAGGCTCCTGTCCTGCAAAGGCATTGACATGCAATTCCAAATCTGGATTTCTATCCCATGCTTCTCCGGTGTGAAGCGCAAGACAAGAATTTTTTAACGCCCTTTATATTAGCAGATTTCACAACACCACCTGTTATAATATCAGGGTTGCGAGCAATCTTAAAATTATTCCCCTTCCTGCACAAAAGTTTTCCTTTTTAGACCTCAAAGTGTTTTCTCCTATCAGTCTGAAGCAGATTTATCGCTATCATTTCTTGTGACTATTGTTCACTTTACTTCCTGAAATTAGAAATGTCATCGTCCACAGTTTTTACGAATGTCATATGAATATGTTTCCCATAAGGGACATCTTCTTCGAGATGTGTTGCTTTTTCGTAATTCTTGATAACGTTCAAATATTCGTCTGGATTTCCAATGACGCTGTGAGTATTAATTAGAATCTCGCCATCAGTGGCCCTTCCCAAACCTGGTCCTTTCTCATCTTTCCGTCGGAGTAAACCTTCGATGTGTTAGCACGATGTTAAACAAGTACCAAACATGTGGGGAAATTTATTTCATTTTTTAATATTATGAGGCGTTTCGAGGTGTTAGATTTCTATCCATATTAACAACGCGGGGATTAACAGAAGGTGTTATATGATTAGAACATTTCCGAAATTCATTTTCAGACCATACATGAGAAAAATGGGTTTGATTTGCTTTGAGAAGGTTTGATGAGTTTTTCACATATTTTAAAACTGGAATGATAGAGCTTTATTTTATAAAGTGCAGTCTGGTCCGGTACTTTCAGTAACAGGAGGATCTTTTGACAGTCATGACTGCGATTGAGTTCATTGTCCTTCTTTTGACAGAAATTTTATTTGATCTTTGTAGTACGGTCTCTGCAATAAATTCCGTGTCACTACCGCTATCGATATTTTCCTTAAGAATATTGTTTTATTCATCTATTTCAAACAAATATCACTAAAAACGACGTAGTAACAAGACGGTAGTAGCTTCTAGGCTACATTAAGGGAAATTGGTGCGAAAGTTTAGCA
Source organism: Anabrus simplex (assembly GCF_040414725.1). Taxonomy (NCBI): domain Eukaryota; kingdom Metazoa; phylum Arthropoda; class Insecta; order Orthoptera; family Tettigoniidae; genus Anabrus; species Anabrus simplex. The sequence goes on from NC_090266.1 coordinate 504,098,346, forward strand.
ATTGAAGGCGGATATTAACAGCTCAATCTCCACTATATGCAATACAGCCAAACTAACTACCTATAATAAAGTCAGCATTTCATCTTTATTTTCTTTAACGGAGAAGAATCAAATTCTATTGTAATGGAAACAAAAATAGCAGACTTTGCAACTCTATCCATAGGATAGCCATGTTTGCTAATATACGTACACCGGGTTTTAAGAACGTAAGCATTGGTCTGTGAATTAAGCACGCTTTGCGTCCGTCAATGTCATGTATGTGGCAGGTTTTACAACTGTACGAGTTTGTGATTTCAAGTTTAAAGCTATTATGGCTCGTTTACGAACATGAAACAGAGCTAAATTAAAAGCCTGCATCATGAAGCAATATGAGTTACCAATATCTCATTTTCGTAATATTATGCACATAACTGGTTTTTCAAATGAGCTACTCATTTATGATCCTTCCTGAGATATTAATTTGTAGGGAAAGTAAAACAATGTCTGCACGGTAGAATTATTATACGCCCTGTCCAATATTGCCTTTTAAATGTAACATAACAATTGCTAGAAGGGAAATTTGAACATGCGGGAGGAGAGATGGTTGTGGTTTATACATTGTAGGTTTAGTCCTTAGCCCGAAGGCTGGTTGGATTCTCAACAGCTCCACAATCGGCTGTCATAGATGGCCTAGGCATCACTGAAGAAGCGTACTAGGGAAATGAGGAGTGAGATAGTTCCCCGTTGGTTTCCTCACCAAGCCAGAAGTTCATATTACATATCAGTCTGACAATCCCACCGAAATACATGCACCAACCGACCCTATGAGCAATATTTTCACACCATTAATAGCAGGGACTGGCTGCAGAAGGAATGGCATTACTGGCATCACTCATACCTCAGTTACTTTCATTTTGTCAAAACCAAGGATAAAGCTGAGACATATCAATAATAATTATAATAATTTCGTGTGGCTGTTTCTAGCCGAGTGCAGCCCTTGTAAGGCAGACCCTCCGATGAGGGTGGGCGGCATCTGCCATATGTAGGTAACTGCGTGTTACTGTGGTGGAGGATAGTGTTATGTGTGGTGTGTGAGTTGCAGGGATGTTGGGGACAGCACGAACACCCACCCCCCGAACCATTGGAATTAACCAATGAAGGTTAAAATCCCCTATCCGGCCGGGAATCGAACCCAGGACCCTCTGAACCGAAGGCCAGTACGCTGACCATTCAGCCAACGAGTCGGACGAGACAGATCAATGAAACATTATTATATGCTAAATAAGGTCTTAATGTGGCGTACATTATACTGTTAAATCTCTAGTGCCCATCTAGTGGAATTTGTGGTATCACAATTGATAAAGTTTCTAATAACGGTCGAGTTAATTGCTTTGAAGCGTCAGCTGATTGTTGAAATGCTGGTTGACGGCAAAATACTTGCTAAGTCTGTTTAGGAGCTATAAACTTCAGTTATGTCGAGTTACAGGTAATATAGTAACTTGGGTTTTTCCAAGTGTGCAAATATCGAGCGAGTTGGTCGCACGGTTCGGATCGCGTAGCTGTGAGCTTGGATTTGGGAAATGATAGATTCGAATCCCACGGTCACTAGCCCAGAAGTTGGTTTTCCGTGGTTTTCCATATTGACACCAGGCAAATGCCAGTTCTGTATTTTAAAACTACTGCCACTACCCTGTCAATCCTAGCCTTTTCTCATTCTTTTATCGCCGAAAGACTTCTAAGTGTTAGTGCGACGTTGAGCAGCTTGTAAAATGAAATGCAAATGAGTTTTAGGTTGATATTTAATTTAAATGTTGGAAAATAAACTCGTTAGAAAGAAATGAAATGTAAAATTCATAACAGGGTAACCAATTTTGTCATGTTGCATGACTGAAACACCCGATCATTTTTCGCTATACTTTGTTAGCCAAGCGGCAGATATGTTACATATTTCGCTTCCTAGAGTCTTCTACATTCAAAGAAGGGAAGTACGGCATTTTAAAGTTAGTTGACAATAATATATTGTCTTCATACAATGAGTCTGAATTTGTCATTTAATACACTACCTACTAAATATCGTCGCTACCGGGACAAAACCTCCTATGTGAAATATTTTAGCTTAGAACTTTGGCCGGTAAGGTTCTGTCATCTATGGTGCAAAATTGTGTGAATATTGTCAAGGCATTCTCGCTCTTCAAAATGTATGTGCTGCGGGTCAGTATATCTCCAAAATTATTATCACATAGGAGGTTTTGTCCCGGCAACGACGATATGCTGAGACAGCTTTGCACGTCCTCCTTAAATCACGTACAGGCAAAAGGACATAATATCCTGTATATTACAGTGTTCGCAATATACCAATGGTAGCTTAGACAAGGAAACGTTTTCACTGAAGTACTCTTGTTAGTTGTAAGAAAAATTTGAGCCACTCTCGCGTGCAGTAAAAGGATAGATTTTTAGTGTTGTTTTCATAATGACATATTATGTACATTGATTGTGCAGATAAAATTATTTGATTTTTATAGAGAATGACACTGGGTCCTTGAGTAACTTAAACCTCCAGATGTTACACAAACCCACTTCTGATAAATGGATGATCCCAAGGACAGTCTGATGCAGCGGCTTCTAAATGTGCATGCGAAATGTCTGATTTGAAATCTTGCGACATACTAATGCACTCTTAGATATTAAATATTTGCACACTAGGAAGGTATCGTTGAATTAAAATGATTTTTTATATCGTCGGCTTACTTCTAAAACGTCGTATGTTACAAAGTTCTTCCTATCCATTACATTCCTTAACACTGGTCACGCCTCCCAGCCACATATTTACATGCATTCCATCCGAACCTTTTTCGTAATGTTCATTTTCCTGTGCAGACACGTAAAGGAAAGTGGGGACCTTACCATACAGTATTGTAGGGATGTTGTTTTCATGGCGAATTTAAGCACTCCTAGAGTTTAACGTATTTAAGGTTCATTTTCCTTTACACATAACCATAGGAAAAGGAACACAACGAAAATTGTTCTCATTGACTGTAAATCCATATGTGGCTGGGGGGCGTGACCAGTCTTAAGGACGAAAATGAATAGGAAGTACATTGGGAGATACGAGGTTTTAGAAGTAAGCGAACGATATGTTCAACGATACATATCACATAAGGAAATGAGTTATGATATGAGTGAATTAGTCATTGTTTCACCCACTTGCGGTGCAAAGTAAGAACACTTTTAGTACCTCGTCAGACCACCTGGGCTGTTGATTTCAAACCATCGCGTGTGGAAAGGAATGGACACTGAATATCATTATTTGACAGATTTTCTCACAGCTTTTTCAAGTATTGCTTTTAACCCGTGAGGGGTCGCGTCCGGTCGTTTCAACCATTTCTGTTTATTTTGATCAATCCTTCCGCCAACACGGTTTATTATACTTCCTACCCCTCAGTACCTTTCAATAACCTCGTCCACACTTCTATCATACCACTCTTATCCCTCTCCGCTACTTCAGTGTGTGACAAGCTGGCTATCAGGTCTTTTCGTTCGCACGCGACTCCTCAGGTTACCTGTCTCCGTTCTATTCAACCATACGCGACTCATGGCGTAGACTTTTATATAATGCGGAAAGTGCACTGTTGTCATTCATTGTTGAGTGGAGGGAGAAGGAAAATTGTCTGAATGTGTGCTAAATGAAATTAAACATCATTTTAAAAGCATATTCCATAAACAGAACTTGAATTTGTATTTTCAATTTCATCAGTAAAAGGCAATCTCATTATTATAATTATTATGTTAAAAAGTGTTTCTGTTTAAATAGTATTATCTTACATAATTGTAAAAATACAGAGCGTATTAAGTAAGTGTTTGGTGTTTTGTTGATTTCCGGTCGGAACGACCGTACGCGACTTGTGACGTTACATTCAACACGCGAACCCACGCGGGTTAATCATAAACACTTCTATACGGAGTAGTCGGGCGTCCCCGCCAGTCTCACAAACGTTCCATGGGCGAGAAGTCTGATGATCAGCTAGACCAAAGAAGTAGTAGTATTCATTGTTCAAGAAACCAAAATGTGAGCAAGGGAGCGTTATCTTGCTGAATAATGGCTTGTCAGGGAACGTAGGACATTTGAGTGCAGGATTCTTTACGCATAGTTGTGCAACCAACGACCTTGTTATCTCTGCACTCATTCGGCATGTTTTCCTCAGAGGAATATGTTGACATGCTCCTCATTTATGGGGAAGCAAGACAAAAGCGTGCGTGCGAAGCACTACGTCTGTACCAGGAATGGTATCGCGAAAGGCGACACCTGGCTGCTACGACATTCCGCCGTGTTGAAAGACTCCCAAGGACAACATGCTTGATTTCCAACCAGCCACCAATTCACGATAGGCCCGTTATTTCGGGTGAAGCAGAAGAAGCCGTTCTGGAGGCAGCTCGTAATAATCCACATGTCAGTACAAGGGCGATTGCACGACAGGTGAACACCAGCCAGCCATCCGTCTGGCGAATAAATTTCACCCATACCGTCTTGAGCTACACCAAGAGTTCCATGGGCGGGATTTCGAAGCTCGTATGTAGTTCTGTCAGAGGCTATTAAGCAGGTTGAGTACTAATGCAGCATTCGTATCACATATGTTGTTCTCGGACGAATCGCGATTCCACAATAATGGGAACGTGAATCGCCACAACATGCACTATTGGGGTCCGGACAATCCTCACTGGATGTGACAGGTGGCTCATCAAGTAGAATGGGGAGTGAATGTTAGCATGAAAGCGGGTATTGAACTTACATTGCATGCGGTACGTATTAAACAAATATTTCAGGAATTTTCGCTCTTCGCACCAGACTCGAACCTCCCACCTGACATGCAAGCCCGCTCCGCCACGCCTTTCCCAAATACACTACAGTTCCGTACGGCACACTGAGCAACTTATAGCAAGTCTTAGGTTTAACTGCGATCATTATATCAATTAGTGTTTTCGCCGGCGTGTAAGGTTCATATGATCTAGAAGGCACACGCATGTCTTCCAGTGTTTAATACGAGTATAACATTACGGCGTTCTATCATGGTGAGGCGGTAAGTACCAAGATATTCGGTTGTGTAGTCTGAGCATACCGGCAGGGGAGATGTTTTCAGGACGGAATTAATATTGTGGGTTGCATAACACTACATTGCAAGAGGCGGCTGAATCACGCTGTATAAGCGTTATAAATCTTTAATGAAAACTTCCAACTTGACAATACAAAAGTTATTTTATTCATTTCACAATAACCTACACTTATTACAATAGGACATATTCCGTCCACGTTTGGGACATCATCAGCTAATTGTCCGACTCGTTGGCTCAACGGTCAGCGTACTGGCCTTCGGTTTAGAGGGTCCCGGGTTCGATTCCCGGCCGGGTCGGAGATTTTAACCTTAATTGGTTAATTCCAATGGCACGGGGGCTGGGTGTATGTGTTGTCTTCATCACGACGCGCAGGTCGCCTACAGGAGTCAAATAGAAAGACCTGCACCCGGCAAGCCGAACCCTTCCTGGGATATCCCGGCACTAAAAGCTATACGACATTTCATTTTTCATCAGCTAATTGGCGAAATATGACATCAACTGACATCGATGCTGGCTTGTCACCAAAGCGCTGTTGTTGGAATCCCGGCCAGTGAGTACGGATTTAAAAGAATGGAAAGTCACGTCTCTGTGTTTAGATTCTACACAAAACTGGTGGTCCCGTGGCCGTATTATACTCACGCCAGTCTTCAAGCTAAGTTGATTGCATTTTATCCTCCCGGGTTAAAAGACGTGACCTCTTCTTCCATTTCATCACGTTATTGCAAAAATCCTGATATCGCACAGTGAGGGTAAGAAGCGTGTATAGCTCCTCTAGAAACAACAACAGCAACAGTAAAAAATATAGTAATACTAATCATAATAATAATAGTTTCTTTACTTCACACTGACTACTTTTATGGTTACCGAAAATAATAAAATTAATAATAGCATTCATTCTTGCGGGTGACGGAGATACCGAGTTGGCTGATTTGGTCGGGCTGGAAAGCTTTCACGTGCCATTAAATACACTGAGACGGGGCTGACGTATTTTGAGCACCATCAAATACCAGCGCACTAATCCAGCATCGAACCTACCATCATGGGTTCAGAAATCCAGCACCTTAACCACCTGAGCCACTCAGCACGACTTTTTTGAAAGAAAAATGTAGTATGATCTCACGTACTGGATTATCTAACATTGTTCATTCCGCACATATTTTATTTCCCAAAATATTACTGCTTATTGATGAACAGGTGGATAAAAATGGGCGCTCGCACAAGAGAAGGCGAGATATCAGCGTTGGGAAATACAACACAACGTCTTTATTCAACAAATAAAAAATTATCTTAGGCTTTGATTCCTTTTCTCGACTGGCATAGTTATCTCAGAAATGAACTTATTCACTTGAACTGATTATTCTCTTGATACCTTGCAAGCATACGTTCTTGAAGACTATTCAATATTTATAATATGTCAGCATGAAAATAAACGTTATTCCTTCAATTAACATCTTCGGTAAACTATTCAGCACCGGGCGAGTTGGCCGTGCGTGTAGAGGCGCGCGGCTGTGAGCTTGCATCCGGGAGATAGTAGGTTCGAATCCCACTATCGGCAGCCCTGAAAATGGTTTTCCGTGGTTTCCCATTTTCACACCAGGCAAATGCTTGGGCTGTACCTTAATTAAGGCCACGGCCGCTTCCTTCCATCTCCTAGGCCTTTCCTATCCCATCGTCGCCATAAGACCTATCTGTGTCGGTGCGACGTAAAGCCCATAGCAAAAAAAAAAAAAAAAAAAAACTATTCAGCAATCGCAACCATGTGACAATGATATCATTTCTGTGAAAATTTTGATGATATTGAGTATTTTAAATACTTCAAAATGATCAGCAACAAGAGCGTTTGAAATATATTCTTCATGCGAAAGACAATTATTTAAGAATGAATTTACAAGGCTCCTGTGCTAAGTTAGGTACGTGCCTCCTTCAAAATTTTGAAGTAAGAAATGTGTTACAAAATAGCATAAGGGAAATCGTTCACAGAATGTATATACTGCTGTGTGTATTCTTTTCTTTTACGAGGGCTGTGCAATGTGTCCGTAAACATAAATGAATGAGAGCCATGTCTGATTCCGTCTAGTATTCTCGAGCATAGAAGGCATCAGGCTCCGTGACTGAATAGTTAGCGTACTGGCCTTCGGTTCAGAGGGCCCCAGCTTTAATTACCGGCCTGATTAAGGATGTTAAGTGCGTACGATTTATTCCTCTGGCTCGGGGACTGGATGTTCTTGTTCGCCTTTATTATGCTAATCTGCATTTTCGTACAACACATCACACTAACAACCACCAAAGGATCACGTAATCGTGAATATATCCCTCCACACTGGGTTGATGTCGGGAAGTGCATCCGTCCGTAAAAGTAGGTGGAGTCGCCTCAAGTGCCCACCCCATTTTATTGGGAAGGAGCCCAGGAAGCATAATACCGAGGGTAGAAGGCGAGCTTCAAACCTATTATTGTACACTACAAGTCCACTAAATCGAAGATGTCTTGTCCTCTTGTTGTTTGGAGCAGCTCACTGCCAAATCGAAACTTTCCTATAATAATGCCATTATTAATATCGTGTTTGCTACCAGTTAATTTTTCTTGTTATTTATTGTATTTGTTATTCACAAAGCTCAAGATACAGCTACACAGGACGCATTTCACTTGTACTGTAAACAGGCTAATTAACAAACGTAAACTTTCATAATAAAATATAACCAACAAAACAAATTAGTGGGTCGAGATGGTGGTACGAACACTACACATTAACTTATTCTTAAGATATTGTTTATATATTTCTTTGCTAGTGGCTTTACGTCATTCCGACACAGATAGGTCTTATGGTGACGATGGGATAGGAAATCAATTTGTTTGCTATTTGCTCTACGTTGCACCGACACAGATAGGTGATATGACGACGATGGGACAGGAAAGTTCTCGGAGTTGGAAGGAAGCGACGGTGGTCTTAATTAAGGTACACCCCCAGCATTTGCATGGTGTGAAAATGGGAAACTACGGAAAACCATCTTCAGGGCTGCCGACAGTGGGATTCGAACCCCTATCTCCCAGATGCAAGATCACAGCCGCGCGCCCCTAAAAGCACGGCCAACTTGTCCGGTAAGATATTGTTTACATCCCTCTGGAAATACTTTTACTTAATGGTATATCTAACTCTTAATAATAGTGTAAAGGAGAGTTAGGAGGATGATTAGAAAATATCGTCGAAGTATTGAATTCTGTGTGCGGGGATTGTTCATTCCCAACAGCCCGTGAACTTATATGTGGGTCGTAAGCAATTGCGTTATGAAAAGCTTATTCAATATTTTCAGACATCACTGGTGAATCCCGAACGTCGGGTCAAATATTAAATGACCTCGTTGCACGCAACAGTCCTTCAGCCCTTTGAAACGAATCTGTAGTTGGCAACCTTCGTAAAGGAAATCGTTCTTGATACGAACATCTATATTCCTGTGAATTCTGCTTTGTTTCACCATACAGCAGTATTATATTCACATAATCATCCACCGAGCAAGTGCCTGTGCGGCTTGGGTCACGTAGCTAGCAATTTCAGTTCGGGGGATAGTGAGTTCGAACCCCATTTTTGGCAGCCCGACAGACGGTCTTCCGTTGTTTTTCTATTGTGACCGTTCATCACGTCACCAAGAGTGTACTACGGTATCCTGTAGATAAAATATGCCATTTTCCGCGCTATTCTACGTTTTTAGCGCCCAATTTAGTCCACGTTTACCTTTCCCTGGATACAAGTCGCGCGCTGCCAGTCCCGAGCGCTACACTCTAGTCACGCGTACTCACGGTAAACGAGACATACTTCGCCTGCAAGTGAAAACCGCTCTCATTCAGGCGCGACAGCGAAGAGAATAGCCACGCTTAGAGGACAGGGCTAAGTAGGTCACAAACATTGCATTCAACCCTGGAAAATATTATTCCTTCCCTTTTATTCCCACGGAAACACCACTACCAATACACTGTCTTCAACTGTTTTCAAGAACAAAAAATCGCATAAAACAAAACAGATTTCCATGACAAAAAGTTCATTAGAAGCAGCGAATATTGCGGTAATATTTGGCCCCTAGAAGTCCTTTACATGATTATAATGAGATCATATACGCAGTACACGGGCACCCTAACAGGTGCAGTCCATCTGGAGAAAGCTGTCAACGAGAACGAAGCAAAAGAACCCCGAGCAACAAGCCCCTCCTTCAGTGGGTTACCAAAGGACATTTTCAAGATGGTAGCAAACTGCGAGAAACGATCAAGATGGGAATCGATCAGTGGAATCTCGGATAATCAAGCTTTAATTTGAGACCTTAACCGATCCTGGGAACTACAGGCTAACGGAGCTATTTTTGCAAGTAGGAGGAGCCTTACCTTCTCCCTCTAGTCTGACACGCTTTCATTATAAAAAGGGACGCAAACAAAAGCGAGCATCTTACTCTGATTCTACCAGTTGTATTGAGAGGTGGTACGTGCTCTGAGTGACTCTTCAGTAATAGAATTCTGAGTATTCTGAGATCATTTGCAGATATAATATTTTTTTTTAAATTCACGCCGTTTGTCACTCCTGTTCACCCCTATTCATCGGATTATCCACAAACACAAAAATACATGTTTGTTATAGTGCTACAAAGTGTGATCAGTCAGTAATTATTTAAATAGTGTCTACGAAGTTGAAATGCTGTCAGTGATATAATTATTTAACAGTGCTATTTTTTTCGCTATTTGCTTAACGTCGCACCGACACAAATATGTCTTACAGCGACGATGGGATAGGAAAGGCCTAGAAATTGGAAGCAAGCGGCCGTAGCCTTAATTAAGGTACAGCCCCGGCATTTGCCTGGTGTGAAAATGGGAAACCACGGAAAACCACCTTCAGGGCTGCCGACAGTAGGGCTCGAACCCACTCCCTCCCGATTACTGGATACTGACCTCACTTAAGAGACTGCAGCTACCGAGCTCGGTATATTTAACAGTAGTCGTGAAACTTTTTGAGATATAAGTCTCCCCATAAAAGGTGTTCAACCCCTTTTCCCACTTTTCCAACCCCCTTAATGGGATTTTCCGTAAACTAAAGATACATGTTTCCTTATTTTAAAGGAGATTCCAAATACAAAATTTCACGTCTGTAACATCTTCAGTTTTTGAGATATCAGTATCCTAATTAAATGAATTCAATCCCATTTTCAGACATTTTACCCCCGCCCAAGTGGTATTTCCGAAAACAAAAAAATATATGTTTCTTTATTTTTAATAGATATAACCTTCCGGCTGTTGTACAGGTGCCAATGAGTGATGTTTCACAATTTTATTATTATAAATCAAAACTGAATGTCTTAAACTTTACTGTATATGACCTCAAGACAAATTCATGTGATTGCTATGTGTGGGATGAGTCAAACGATAATCGGAGAGTGAATTAATTAGGTCCATTCGTGTTAATGTACTTGAATCTGAAAGCTAACTGAACTGATGATACTCTGATAACTGTGCCGGCCAGCAAAAAACATTATGTTGGGGCTGTATGTTTGTGCTCTTCGTTCTCCTGGAATAAATTTCATAAGCCACAAATATCTCATCAAAGGACACACTCAGAGTGAAGGAGACTCGACTCATTCTCCGACTGAGAGACAGATCAAACGCCAATGGAGAGGTGGACTTATTTATACCACTGAACGGTTTATAGCTGCTATTCGAGCTGCGAAGAAACAGGGTGAACCTTTTCATGTGAACGACTTGTGCAATGAAGATTTCTCCGATGTGAAAATCATCGCTTCTAAGGTCGATCTTCCTAATCTGACCGCAGTGAAACTGACAGATGTGAAAGTTGTCAATATAATGAGCGATTCTCCATATTCTGTATTTGCGAAGAAGTCCTACAGTGAGGATTTTCAAGACGTAAGTGTAATTAAGAAAAGGAAGATAACTGCAGATATTCTCCTAACACCAGCATTTATTCGGCTTACTTCCAAAACCTCGTATGTTACAATGTTCTTCCTACCCATTATCTATATATATAAAATAAGAGTTTTGTCTGTACATTGCCCAGAATTTAAAAAGAATGGTATTTCTGTATCGGTAATGTCCACAGTAACATGAAAATGCATTTTTTACTTTTCCGTAATGTCTGTCTGTCTGTCTGTCTGTCTGTCTGTCTGTCTGTCTGTCTGTCTGTCTGTCTGTCTGTCTGTCTGTCTGTCTGTCTGTCTGTCTGTCTGTCTGTCTGTCTGTACACTCATCACTAGAAAACGGCCAAAGAGAATTTAATGAAAATCGGTTTGCAAAGTTGGGGAATAAGTCGCTACAATCTAGGCTATAAATAATTTTATTCACGCTAATAGAAATGGTAGTTTAGGGGAGGGCCTAAAATTTAATTTTCAAGTATTTATGTTTTTAGTAGTCCTATCTTCATAAAAATTGGTATGAAAAGTCGAGGAATACGTCGCTACAATCTGGCTTAAGAATAATTTTATTCACGCTGAGTGAAATGGTAGTTTAGAGGAAGGCCTAAAATTTAATTTCTAAATATTTACGTTATTAGTGGTCCTATTTCATTGAAAATTCGTATAAAACGTCGGAGAATGAGCCACTACATTTTAAGCTATAAGTAATTTTATTTACGCTGAGTGAAATGGCAGTTTAGCAGAAGGCCTAAATGTAATCCTCAAATATTTATATTATTAGCTGTATCGAAAAATACTACATAACCAAAGTTATAGAGAATTAAATGTCAGACCGTTTATGTCTTATACATTTTTACTGTACCGGCTATGACAACACAGATATTCATGTATTTGTATTTTTGTTGCTAAGTCCATATCAACGCCGAGCCACGAGAAAATGGGTTAACAGAATTTAATGAAAATCGGTATATAGAGTCGGGGAATAAGAAAGTACAGTCTAAGCTATAAACAATTTTATTCATCCTGGATGAAATTGTAGTTTAGGGGAAGGTTCCTAAAATGTAATTTTTAAATACCAATATTATTGGTCCTATCGAAAAGTACTATGTAAAAAAGTTATAGAGAATACAATTTCCGATCATTTATCTTTTATTCAGTTTTACCGTACCGACTATGATAAGAGTGGTATTTCAGAGTCGGAAGAAAACGAAATGTGAAAGCCTATAATATCGAAAGTGCATAACATTGATCAACAATAACATTACATTGACCATTGTTTATTGTGATGTTCTTTGTCTCTTATGCTGCCGCTCAACTCCGACAGATGGGATTACTGCTGCGTACCGAGTATAACAGCCTGACTGAATATTGGCGGGAAATAGCCGGGGAGTTAGATAACTTTCTTCTTGAGCAAGTCATTCCTTTGGTTGATAGATTTTCTGATACAGCTGGTACGTAACACACTGGATCTTCATAGTATTTTAGATATTCGATCCCTACTCTGACGCGCTGTTTTGAATGAGCAGTGTGCATACTTAAGGCAGAGCCTCACTTAGTGGTGGTAGTAGTAGTAGTAGTATGGCCTGGTCTAGAATAACAATTTAGGCCTTTTCCAAATTATCGCACCGCAATATTCACTAAATAACTCAAAATTCAACTCTGAAAAGAGCCGTTTCTTAAGAAAAGCTTCTTTCTCTTCACTTTTATTAAAATCTACATTCAATTTATTCGAAACTAGCAGTGAAGAGGGGGTTTCTCTTCTGGCTTGGAGGAAAAATTTGCCTTCAAATCAGACAGATATTTCCGCCGCCAGTGTAGTAAATTGATATTTTCCGACTCATCGGGTACTCCTAGGAAACGGAATATTAATTGGGCATAGTTTTTGCCCTGGGAGTCCTATTGACGTCGGCTCGGAAAACCACTAAGACAGTTTTTCTGAGGATGTAAAAAGGCATTATAATGAAAATAACCTGATTGTTACTGATGGTATGAAATTGGGTCTAGCATTAACAGTGAAAATTCCCTCAGTCTTCATTTCATAAAAGATGTTTGGTGACCTCCGTCGCGTTTCTAAGGTAACGTTAAGAGCTATACAATTTAAGATAATCTTGCTCACAACATGTACACTACCCAACCTAGAATTCTGTATACAATGTAGAATCCCGTAGCGAAGCACGGGTACATCAGCTAGTATTACTTAAAACTGGTCACGATTCCCAGCCGCATATTTATATGCAGTCCATCAGAAAATTTTTCGTAGCGTTCATTTTCCTGTGCTAACGTGTAAAGGAAAATGGACCTTATAATACAGTATTGTAGGGATGTTGTTTTCATGGTGAATTTAAGCACTCCTACAGTTTAACGTATTTAAGGCTCATTTTACTTTACACGTAACCACAGGAAAATGAACACAACGAAAATTGTTATGATGGACTGTACATACATATATGACTGGGAGGCGTGACCAAACTTAGGGAAGAAAATGGATAGGAAGTGCATTGGGAGATACGAGGTTTTAGAAGTAAGCCACCGATTTCTTTGCAAATCAGGCCGAGATCCTAAGAAGAAAGAAGACCTTCGGGATTTACTGGAAAATAATTTCATTCCAAAGGCTTAAACACACTTTTATATGTCTTTATAATCTGAGTGATAATACAAAAGCACTGACATCATCTTCATTTCACTTTTGATGACCCTCAGCAGACGCTTATTTTTCGTTGTACTGCATAATAATATTTCAGTATGTTAGGAGACATGGGGGCCGGTGACATACAGTAACTACCGCCAATATGGTTCCAATTTCTGTCAAGAATGTCACATTTTGATTTATGTCGTACTTTAAGCTTAACGTTTGTAGCAACAGTGACATAAGTGCGCATGGACCCTACTCTGAGGCTCATATTGTCTTTTTTGGTAACAGTTAAAATAAATCTGATACACTCATAGTTACTGCAATCGTTTACTTTCTCACCTATTAAAACATGATGATTGTAAATATATTTGTCATGAAATGGCAGCCCTTTAAATCTTACAAATGCTCCTCCTAAAAGTAACTGTTTTTGAGTTATGACGTTGTTGTATTTAATGAGCGATTTCTCTCTCAAGCCCAGATAGTTGGCAAACATTCCCTACGCGTGGAATATGTACCTATTACTTGGCTGAATTATTCCAGTATAACACGGAGCAAATGGCTGCGTGGTTTTGGTTACGTAGCTGTCAGCTTAAATTCGGAAGGTACCGGGTTCGAAAACCACCGTCAGCATTCCTGAAGATGTTTTCCGTGGTTTCTCATTTTCACACGAGGGAAATTTTGGGTCTGTACCTTATTCAAGCCTACGGTCATTTCTTTCCCACCCCTAGCCCTTTCCTATCCTTTAGTCGCCATTAGAAATATTTGTGTCGGTATGACGTAAAGCAAATTGTAAAAGAAATTGATTCCAGCATATTGTTGTGAATGGTGTTCACAGTGTGTTTGTCCGTAGTTGGTGCTTACGGGTTAATATTTATTGTGTCTATTTTACTTATTATAACTTTCTTATGGGGATATCTAAAGCTTCAGAACAGTCAAATCGTCATAAATGATTCCTACCCGAGTACGAAACGAAAATTATGAAGGCATGCGTGAAGGAGGGTTTTGATCCCTCACTGCTCCGAGTTGCCGGATATACCTACTGTTCATGATTACACGCAGCTACTTCAAGCGTGCAAGTTTAAGCATTGCAACTCTGTATTCACGAGAAGAGCGAAAATTTTCGCTTCAAAACGTTACTGATGGTTTACTCGCTTGAGGCCCCGTTTCAAGGCTTTATTGAACCTTATAATAGTAGTAATTACAGGGCGTAAATTATCACATCTGCTGTACAGGGATTAAGTGAAACAGATGATGCAGTAGTGCGATGGAACACGTTTCTGACAACTTTGATGTGGTGAGACTGTACAAAATAGCTGTGAATATATATGTCCATAATTTAGCTTAACCAATCACGTCTTCTATGACACTGCGGGCGCCTTTTTATTCCAAAATAAAATGGCTTCTTGGACCAATCACGTGCGCAATTCTCTAGTGACAGCTATAGGGATGGATATGGTTTGTACAGTACAATATTTTTTGTAAATGTGAATATACATCCTTCCTTCTTCTCTCTGCCCTTTTTCTTTGATCTTCCAGGGTTCAAGGAGGTACTATATGAACGTTGGGCAGAGTAAAGTTGGCTTTTTCTTCTCAGCTCACAATATTTCTGAGTGGTGTGTTTCGGCCCGGTGGAACATCAGGAGGATAAGCTAAGAATTGGACAAAGTCATTAACAGCTTTGTCGAAGTCATCGTCTCTTAGGTGTTTAGAGAACTTTAATTTCCATTTAATCAGCTCGCAGTTGTACTCATCCATATTCGGAGCTGGATTAGTACTGGTGTTGGTTGTGGTATTATTCGCATGACGATATTTTTGGGAATTCCTTAAAATACTGATTTTAGTATGCTTCTTGACCAACGTATCTCTGTGTACTGTAGGGTGAGCTTTGATAATGTGTATGCTTGCAACCCTATCGGATCGATAATGATTTCCACAGTTCACATATTGTACACCGTCTGTTGGTGGTTCGTCGGAAAGGTTATTAGTCATACTATGAACACGTATTTTACGGTTGTGTACTAAATAGCATTATCTACAAACTTTTAGTCATCATAAAGTTAAACACACTGGCTGAAATCCTTGAGCACTACCAGTATTGAGAGTGGGGCACTATGTCCATGTATCAGCACACTGTGCCGGTGCACAGTTGTGTTCCGCTGTTCCGGAGCACCGAGTGCCAATTGTTCCAAAGCATTCTCAAGCGAGACCGAGACGGTGACTCACTATCCCGTCCGCAGAGCCACTATGCATTGTCCTTCGCCTACTAGCTGACTGTCGATACCGGCTGTGTGCCACCCTGTGCTGAAGTGCTTCATGCTCCGTGTTCCGTGCTCTGTCATATGCTCTTTGTTTTGTGAGTTCCCTTAAACCGGCAATTGACCTACGGTACATGCGAACATCGCAATGCGTTATGTTTTGTATTCAACTGTTTTGTAAGAGTGTTTTCATATATGCCTAGTAACATAACCGTACGAAAGACGGTAAACTTTGCATAATGTCACACCGGAGTCCTGTTTAGGACTTTTTTACTGGAATAAAACCGGACGGAGTGAAATGCAATTTATGTTCTTCTATTTTGTCAGCAAAGGGATCTCAGCCGGCACAGTGATAAGACATTTCAAACTTGAACAACCAATAATTTTTATTTTTGTGTTCTGAATGCATAGTTTCATTTTTAATCTCCTGCTCCGCTTGTATATAGTGTTTAATTTTTATCTTCGTGTTTTGCTTTTATGGGTTAATTTTTATTTTGGTGTACCGCTTGCATATTCCATACATAAATAGAGTACTGAAGAATATTTCATCAACTGTGTGGTATACTTTTAATTGGTGAAAAGAACATTGTGACATTAGTAAACACATCTACTGCCTGTGTAATTGTGACATGTGTACTTCAGAATGAATGGAACCATTCTTATCCTAAAAACAACATTTAGACACGACTTTTAGTGTGCGTATTTCAGAGTTCCGACCGCTTTTTCACATGCCGTGAAGTTTTATCCTGATCTAATTACTCACAATTCAGGCCGATATATATTCCACTGGTGAAAATATCCTTTGATTAGTTTCTTTTAAACACCTGTACTGCCTTTGTAACCGTGTTATGTGTATTTCGTATTGACCGAAAAAATGTTTCCGAAAAGTAGCCTTTAAACGTGATTATTGGACGCGAATATCAGTGTTCCAACTGTTCCTTCACGTTCCGTGCAGCTTTATGCTGGCCGTAACTACACAGCACGTCCGGTACAGCAGCTATTTCCCCCTGACACGGAACATGTCATGTTGCCTCACGAAGTTCTCTCTACTGAGCAGTTACAGTCCCGTGTGGCGTGTGCCGGCTCAATACCGAAACACTCCGTCCGGCTCCATGGCTACATGGTTAGTGTGCTGGCCTTTGGTCACAGGAGTCCCGGGTTCGATTCCCGTAAGGAAAATTTAACCATCACTGGTTAATTTCGCTGCCAAGGGGACTGGGTGTATGTGTCATCTTCATCATCATTTCATCCTCATCACGACGCAAAGGTCGCCCACGGGTGTCAAATCAAAAGACCTGCACCTGGTGAGCCGAACATATCCTCGGACACTCCCGGCACTAAAAGCCATACGCCATTTCCAAGCCGAAACACTCCACCTCAAGCTCCTGATGCTCCGGAACAACTGACTGTTCCGGTCTACCCAACTCTACCAGTAACACGTAGTTGAAAGTTCGAATGCGGTGTGTAAAGGAAAATGAACCTTAAATACATTATACTGTACGAGTGAGTATTTTCGCTTTCAAACAACATCCCTACAATACGGTACGGTAAAGTCTATTTTCCTTTATACTAGAGCACAGGAAAATGAACACAACGGAAATTATTCCGATGGATTGCATATAAATATGAGCCTGGGAGGCGTGACCAGTCTTAAGAATTATAATGGGTAGGAAGAGCATTGGGACATACGAGGTTTTAAAAGTAAGCCATCGATATCCTACGGCAAGCAGTATAACAGTACGGCTCCACAACTTCGTGGGTCGGCATATCGTCATTGCCGGGACAAAACCTCGTATGTGAAATATTTTACGTTAGAACTTTGGCCGGTAAGGTTCTGTCATCTAAGGTGCAATATTGTGTGACAGTTGTCAAGGCATTCTCGCTCTTCATAACGGATGTGCTGCAGGTCAGTATATCTCGAAAAATATTAACACATAGGAGGTTTTGTCCCGGCAACGACGATATGGCGCTCAAGATAATATCTGGCAAATGATTCCTTGCTGCAGCGACTGTTCGCAGGCAATGGATGTTTAGTCGGTACTGTAATATTCTTCATTCTTTATGCTCCCGTGAATGCACGTATGGAGAATAAATAGGCACAGCTGTACCACCCGATGTGTATTATTTGATAAATATAAAGTTGTATGGCAATATTTGGGGGCCAGAAGGGGATGGGTAAAATGTATGCGTTGTTGTTAGATGTATCGAAAACCTGTGCATTTACCGTGTGAGTTGGCCGTGCGGTTAGTGGCGCGCGGCTGTGTGCTTGCATCCGGGAGATAGTGGTTTCGAATTCCAGTGTCGGCAGCCCTGAAGATGGTTTTCCATGGTTTCCCGTTTGCACACCAGGCAAATGCTGGGGCTGTAGCCTGCCTTAATTCAGGCCACGGCCGCTTCCTTCCTACTCCAAGGCCTTTCCTATACCACAGTCACCGTAAGACCTATTTGTGTCGGTGCAAAGTAAAGCCACTAGCAAAAAAGAAAACCTGTGTATTATGACCGCTCGTTGTTCAAAGTATTATTTCCCATATTGTATACGCTTTTACTGTACCAACAATAATGAAGATATTCACGATTACTACATTTCTTCCAAATTTCATATACTTCTGGAAAAATTAGTTCTATTTAAGGAACACCACTGACAAAAATCAGAGAAAACAACATTTCCAAACTTTTATATGATGCGTTTTTATAACCTATATATAAGTGTCAAATTCATAAAAAATGTGGTAAGTGGTTTGAAGGGTGCAGGTTACCGAGGAAAAGGGCTAAGTCCGCTGAGAACTCCAAGTTGATAGAAATACCACAACTAGGTGGCAGTAGAGCTAAGATCCCCGATGATTTCATAAGAAATGTGCAATTTGCAATTCAAATGTTTTTGTTTGTCTTTGGTGCGCTGACTGATACGTGTATGCATAGACTGCCGCACAGAACAAGAATCGAATGATGGTGTTTCTTTTTCTTTTTCTAGTGGAAAATGGGTTGTTCACAAGATTAGAAAAACGCTTTTTTGTTAGTGGGCACAGTTTCCTTCGCTGTGACTCTGAGTTTGCCTTAATAGAGAGAAGGAAGTCACTGACGAAGGCATTTGTACCTAGTGACCTATGCAAAATGGTCGAGGAATCAAAGATTGTTAAAACTTTCAAAATAATTTTGTTGAATAGTTTACAATTTTAACATTCAAGCTGTGGCAGACGAGATAAACTCCAAACAAAATCTGAACATTTCGAAAGCTGTCAGCTTCACATACGATGCATCAGATGTAGAACGTCTATGAGTAAAATAGTGTTTCACGGTGATAGAAAGGGTCGTTAAGGTAAACGTCCTCAAAAAATGTGAAACATGCAAGACATTTGATCGGCTTTTATTGAATCTAGTTCCTCAATGAACTCACTTCCTAAAGATGAAAAAAGAAGTATTTAATGGCTATGATCCCTTACCTGGAAAGGAATGAGAACAAACAACATTACTTGGAGATCTGTGGTGAATGAGGACGTAACACCGAGAAAAGTTTGACGGGACTTTGCTACATTTCATAAACGCCGATGTTTGAATTGCCTTCAGCAGCGAGCAATTCCAACGGTGTCATGAAACGGCTAATAATATATGAGACGAAACTCTCCCTTATAACTTAGAAACGTTTCAGGAAAAAATAATTAAAACACTGCACTATGGACAGATTTTTGTTACTATTTCTGTTCATAAATTTGGGACTTTGCACCTCTCTAAGGTTAAGTATCCAATTATGGATATATTCACAATTTTCTTTTATTAAGTCCATCGACGACGAGCATCGTTGCCTTGGAATAGTAACCCGTCTGCTGCTGGTATTAGTGTGGTGAGTTAAACGGCGATTTCTTTACCTTTAGCTGCTAGCAGTATTAATTGTACAATGCTGTGTGTGTTAATAAATACATGTTACAAGTGCAGCGACCAACAAGCAAGAGTTTACCGCAAACTCAAGTGAGGCGCGCATAGCGAACTGACGGGAAGGACAGTCTACATCAGGGACGGCCAACTGGCTGGCGTGTGAAGTAAGAGAGACTGTGTGACGTTGGAGAGACCATGTGAGAAAGAGCACAGAAGGTGGGGAGCCGCTGTCGTAGACTGGAGACGAAGAGACAGCCTCGCTTTGTAGTAAACAGGTGAAGTGCCATACATGCTGATGGCTACGGCTTTTATGGACACATTTCACAAAAAGCTACACAAATCCTTCTAATTTAAAATTTTATCTCTTACTTCTCTATCACACTGTAAATCTAATAACTCAAACTGTAGGTCTAGATCAACGTTATCAGCAAAAACTTAAAATGGCGTGTTAAAAGTTGAATGTAAATTTCCAGACACTCCAAATTGTTAAATCTAGGATTAAATTCCGAGAAAAGGTTTTTTATGATTTTGACATACCTATCAGTATCCTCAGCCGTATGATGTTAGTGGTACAATACATAACGATGGACGAACTGGACACATCACGGTGCGAGAAGCTATCTACGCCTCCGATCTTTTTATCTTTATGGGAGGATCTTTATTTATTTGTTGAAAATGATAGGATTGCTACAGCTAAAAGTTTAGTTTGTAGAAAAGAGATACAGAGTGTACAAATGTATAATTTACAACGCCACTACAGTTTGTATCGCGCTGCAGATTAAGATCAGTATCAAGGGGAGGAAAAGGGTACGCATTCGATCAGTGAGTCAGCAATTCGACTGATTTATAAAATTTCATGTTTAATTGCAAAGAATCTTAAACCGTTCAGTGGTGGTAAATTCGTAAAGGAATGTTTAATTCTAGCAGGTGAGGAGTTTTGTCTAAATATCATTCAAGAGTTCGAAGCTACCAGCTTGTCCGCGCACACAGTGTCGACAAAAATTCAAGACCTATCTGATGATGTCCACCTACAATTATTAGAACTGACAAAAAGCTTCCGGCATACTCCTTAGCAATTGACGAGGGCACAGATATTTCTGACACGGCCCAGCTAGCCGTTTTCATACGAGGGGTTGACAAAAACTCTACAATTTTGGAGGAAATACTCGATTTAGTGCCTATGAAGAATACCATGAAAGGCATCGACATTTTCAACTTCATTGTAAGTGTTGTTGAAAATGCTTCATTACCATGGAACAAACTAGTTTCAGTAGCTTCTATGTTAGGGTGTAATTCTGGAGTAGTTGGGCTCATAATATTAAAAAAAAGGTTTCCCCGATTGCATGGTTTGCAGCGAGAATGTTGAGTATTTTCGGTTCCACGTATGCCTGTGAACTATTCTTTTCTATTTTAAATCAACAAAACCAACACAGTGAAGCCAGTTGTCAGATCACGATTTGAAGTGTGCTCTTAAACTTGGTGTTTCCTCAAACATTAACTCCAAATATTGCAAAACTAGTAAACGAAACAAGACTACAAATGTCAAGGAAACCCACGAGTGGCAACTGAGTATCGATATCATGAGATAAAACGTATGTTTTGAGTTTACAGATTATTCTATGTACTATTTTTGTTGTAAAACTGGGCTGTTTGTCACTATTAGCACAATTTTTTACAGTAGGGGATTTTGTAAATCACAGCAATTTTGTGTTCAATATCAGTTCCGAAGATTCACCGGAAAAATGTAGTTTAGTTTGTATATGTAGAAGTAAAGTTGCTTTATAACTTTCATGTTAATTCATAACAAAGTTACCTCACAATAAATTATGTGGAGAGAAATATGTACTACACATAACCGCATTGTACTACCTGCAGCCCTTGGGCCTCCCCCTAGGAATGAACTTTGTAATTCCCCTTGCCCCTCTAGCCTTCACTTCTCAGTTACAGTACTAAGTACTTCGTTTCGCTGCCCGGGCAGAGTGTGTGACGTGTTACCTGACCTCACACGTACATGCAGTTGGCTGACCCTGGTCTGCATCCTCGCTCAGAACCCTACCGGTCATTCTCGCTGGGGACAGCCGATACTCCTTGACCAAGAGGGAATTAGGAAGTAGCCTCATCATCATGAAGCATAGGAAAGGAAAAGCAGGCAATGATTTCAATTTTCTTACATTCATGTCATAGCAACTGCTGGAAATGATTTCCATTTTGGTTTATCCAGACCGTGCAATATCAAAGGAAATTCTATGCCATGCGGCGTAATTTGTCTTATGTTATTTCACTTATTCTCTTCATTTCATTCTCCAAAGCCTGAGCTCTACGAAGATTGTTCCGATAGACTTTCCAATACCCCCACAAATAAAAGTCGCACATAGCGAGATATAAAGAAAAAGCGGCCGAAATCCCCTATTAATTATTCGTTCAACGAACATATCGACGCTGCGCGATAAATACCTCGTATCCCACAATGCTCTTCCTATCTAGTGTACTCTTTAAGACTGGTCGCTCCTCTCGGCCACACATGCATATACAGTCCATCAGAACAATTTCCGTTGTGTTCAATTTCCTGTGCTAATGTGTGAAGCAAAATGAACCTTAAATGCATTATACTGTATGAGTGAATAAATACTTCTTGAAGATGTACTGTACATTCCTACAGTACGGTACAATAAGGTTCATTTTCCTTTACGTGTTGGCATACGAAAATGAACGCCACAAACATTGATCTGATGTACTGTATATCCATGTGTGGCTCGGAAGCGTGACCATTCTTAAGAAAAATAATATATAGGAAGAGCGTTGTGGGATACGAGTTATTATTCGCGCACCATCGATATGTCTAATTGCAGCCATAGAATTACGTGCAGTGTGCGCTGTAGCACCGTCTTGCTGAAATTTGACCTAGTCTCTCTCTTCCTCAGTCAAAATGTTAAAGAGAGAATGCAAAATACTGTCCAGGTATTGTTCGCAGGTCAGTGTTTCATAAAGTAATATCGGTCCAGTTAATCTTCGTCTACTAACTACGGACCAGACACCCAGTCTCGTGTCATGAAGAGGTGCCTCGCGTATCGAGTGGAGACTTTCATTGTCTGAGAGCCGGGCTGAGGAGCTCAGACGATTGAAGCGCTGGCCTTTTAAATCCAATTTGGCAGGTTCGATCTACGCTCAGTCCGGTGGTATTTGAAGGTGCTCAAATTCGTCAGCCTCGTGTATGAAGATATACTCGCTATGAAAAGAACTCCTGCCGAACTATATGCCGGGACCTCGGCGTCTCAGAAGACCGTAAAAGTACTTAGTGGGACGTAAAGTCAATAACATTGTTATTATTTTTATCATATTCTGAGTGTCGAGTGCTCTGAATTATTTCGGTGACTCTATGAGGTGAAATGAATCTTTGTGAGACATGATCTAAACAAGAAGGGTATGAATCTTAGTCATGCACGGATTGTAGCACCAACCGGCAGAAGTTAACATTAACGGCAGCATGTGCAACATTTAACTTATATACTGCGAAAATCTTATAGGGAAAAAATTCGAACTTTATGGCTTCTCAGCACTGACGTTATCAAGAAAGTTGTCTATTCAGTTTGGATAACATGGCTGTCAGTCTACACTCGGACGATGGTGGGTTCGAACTCCACTGTCGGCAGCCCTGAAGATGGTTATCCGTGGTTTCCCATTTTCTCTTTAGGAAAATGCGGGGGATGTACCTTTACTAAGACTCCGATCTTTTCCCTTCCTGTCCTAGCCCTTTCCTGTTTCACCGTCGCCGGTAAAACCTGCTTGTTTCGGTGGGACGTAAGGAAAACATCACTGTCCTTAAGGGCTTATAAGGCCCAACCTCAAGTCTGGCTCTCATATATTCAAGTGTTTTTAATCATCTGAGATCCTATTTTATAATGCCGCCTTCTGTTTAAGACGAATCTATTTGCGCGCTGATTTGGAAACATAGTATGGACGTATGTTTTTGATAGTTGCCTTTTCAGAAATAGTTTGCAGCCCATTTACACACACGTGTCGTACGATTTATTTAAAATATTTGTTTCACCAATAAACACCTGTTGCTCAATGGTGTAACCTACTTAACATTGACAGGTATTGTTACTGCGCATTTTATAATCACAGTCACTGAGTGTGTCAAGTAAATCATGTGTCAGAGCTTTACTAACGACCGAACTGTACAGGACAGAAGATGGGACAAAGAAGCCGTTGTCATCCGTCACGTTGCTCCTTACTCATTCCTTGACTGGAGGAATAAAGCTTGTCCTTCTCGTCAGCTCGCTATACTCGCCTTACTAGAGTTTGCCGGAAAGTCTGGTTAAGTGGCCAGTGTATAATTATAAGATGCTGTCTGTTTCTTGATTCATTTCTACTCCATCATCAAAGTCTGTTTGCAGTTGCAGGTAAAATGTTAGGGATGACGGCCATCCACCTGTTGCAACTTCCTTGCATGAGGCTTCACAAGTGTACTTATACCTCAATAGACAAAGTTTCCCAAAACTCTCGTGAACGAATCTTGTTCGGTAGCTATGATATTGACCTCTAAAGCCGTGAGACAATCATTAATCTTCGTGTACTATTCCGTAATCAACTCAGTGCTTGAATACTCAATGACAAGGTTAAGCGTACGTGCGGATAAAAGTACAAGGATAAACATTTAGGTTAAACTTTCTATCGACTTTAATATCATAGCAATGTCCGTCAGATATTTCCTCGTCAGACGGACGAATCATTTTCTGTACCAACAAGAAAATCGAGTAGCTTGTGATGATAAATATGATTCAAACCGAAATATTTAAATTGAAAAATTAAAAAATGATTGATGCTAATTAACGATGTGAACTCCTATTAGGAAGGAAAATACGTAGCAATAGTACATATTGTACTACTACTATTCCAGAGCGCAGCTGATACATTCTAGTTCATTTTCAAGTGGTCTCGTCAGACGAAAATATGTTATCCAGTAGTATAATATTAAATTTTTCTGTGTTGCTGAGAATACTTTTTTAAAGTCTCGTATCCTCGAAGAATCAACTACATTGAACAATGGGTAGTGTTTAACTTCAGTCATATATATTAATGTCCCTGTCGGATATTTCTAAAGCGTTCTTTGTGAGAGTACAGACAACTGGACACTCCCAAAGCAGAGTATCGAATAGTGGTACCACATTTATTAACCTGCTGCTGCGTAAACAAACCGTTCGTATATCTCTTGTAGTCTCTGAGTAACCACATAGGAGTACTATTAATTCAATTAGCTTTGTGTGTATGATAACGAGTTCTTAACAAGAAGTTAACGAGAAAGCCTCAACGTTGGGAAGGGGTGGGGGTGAGCTTGAGTAAATCTCCTGTCCCGGCTTGATGGACGTCACTCAAGTTATCTCGACCAACCGGGGGAGCGGAGTGGTGGGAGGTGGGCACGTTGTAATTGCTTGTGCTACAGCCCCTATTCGTGTCGGCCTCTCAGCCCTATCGAGGAACAGAATCGCTTGTTTTACTTCACGCGTTAACAGCGCTGGCATGTCAAGCTAAGTGTACTCGGTGAAACTGAAGTGAAGGAGATGAATATCTCATTTCATTGTCTTGTTTCTTTAGTCCACTAGTACTATATCACACTAAGACTTTTAGTAGCATGAACACTTAATAGCTTACGTGTAAAATATTATGGACCTGCGGCGAGCCTAACACAGGCTACGGGATTTATATTCATTTTCATTATTCTTCGGACGTTTCCTTGATTGCTATCAGTCTGACAGGTAAGCTAACTCAGGGATATCTCCAGTGATATATCTCAGTGAGTCAGGAATAGGTCAAGGCCCTCCAAATTCAAGTGGTATTTCAAAAATTAGAATATTCACATGGCACACATAGAAACAGAAGGTCTCGAAATTTCAAGGAACATGATTATTCCTATATCGTGCTTTATGATCACAAAATGTAAACTCTCGTCATAGGGATACTTTCTAAATTCATATTACAAAATTTCAAATAATACCGATGATACCGATAGCCAGAAAATATTTGCGTGCATAGGCCGGTCTTCCAGACGTTGGCGGTTACACAAGTATAAGTTCCTGTATTGTACTGTCTTGTTCAGCGTGCGGAATAGTCGCTGAGCATTGCGAATATTCATCCACTTTTTAAAGTTCTCCAGCCACGTTCTTTTATAGGCCCAAAACCTATTGGCTGTCAGTCTTACCTTACAAGGTAAGTTGGAATATATCGTCGTTGCCGGGACGAAACCTCCTATGTGATAATATTTTTGGAGATATACTGACCCGCAGCACATACGTTACAAGAGCGAGAATACCTTGACAACTGTCACACAATAATGCACCTTAGATGACGGAACCTTACCAACCAAATTTCTAAGCTAAAATATTTCACATTGGAAGTTTTGTCCCGGCAGCGACGATATGGTACTCGGTTCCTTGCATGAGAGTAAATGTGTACATATCTATTTCTTGCTCAGATGCAATTTAAAAACGTAGTTTTATCGGAACTTATTTCTTTTAGAATATCGTCGCGTCACCGGTAAAAGGCTGTAATCCACAAAGCTCTTCCTATCGATTATTCTCCTTAAGACTGGTCACGCCTCTCAGCCACATATGGTTATGCAGTCCATCAGAACAAATTTTGTTGTGTTCATTTTCCTGTGCCCATGTGTAAAGGAAAATTAACCTTACTGTACCGTACTATACGAATGTATGCTTGCATTACGTATTTACGCACTCCTATTGTATAATGCATGTTAGGTTCATTTTCGGTTACTCGTCGGCATAGGAAAACGAACACAACGGACATTGTTCTGATGGGCTGCATATCAATATGTGGCTGGGAGGCGTGACCAGTCTTAAGGAGAATAATCGATAGGAAGAGCTTTGTGGATTACAACCTTTTACCGGTGAAGCTACGATATATATTTGTTAATTCCTTGCATAGATATGTTGTTTTCTTTTAATCTCAGTACATTCTTTAAGAGTTCTATTCTTTTCCGGAAACCTTTGGCCGGCAGTGTATTTTTTTTTTGCTAGTGGCTTTATATCGCGCCGACACAGATAGGTCTTATGGCGACGATGGGATAATAAAGGCCTAGGAGTTGGAAGGAAGCGGCCGTGGCCTTAATTAAGGTACAGCCCCAGCATTTGCCTCGTGTGAAAATGGGAAACCACGAAAAACTATCTTCAGTGCTGCCGACAGTGGGATTCGAACCCACTATCTCCCGGATGCAAGTTCATAGCCGCGCACCACTAACCGCACGGCCAACTCGCCCAGTAGGCAATGTATAACCACTGTGCTAGTTGCCACTGTCGTTTTGGAAGGACACCAACTGCTTTAAACTTTGAGGCATTTACCATGGAGTTCCTCATTCCTGCCTGCCGCTAAATGATACAGCTAATTCCATATGGCTTCACGCATTTCTTCCACATTATACGTAGAGTTCCTCAGTGAAATTCCAAAATAGTTTTGCATTTTATCTACTGTGTGCGATGTTATTTTACGTTTACCACCTAAACGTTTCTCCTTAGATAAACATCGAAGGGCTTTTCCGACTCGCTTCTGGTAATGGCAAACACCCTCAAGTTTTCAATATTTTTACCATTGTATGGGTCCACATCAACGACAGCTTTATAGCTCCTGCTATCTCCATCACCAACGTACTGAGTGTACTCCAAGCCTCTACTTTCCTTTCATCGCAGGAAAATTCTGCTTGTTCCCACGGGTTCCATGTTTAGGGAAGAGCAAGTTTCTTTAAGATTGGTCACGCCGTCCAACCAAATATGGATATGCAGTCCATTAGAAAAAATTAATTGTGTTCATTTTCCTATGCTTATGTGTAAAGGAAAATGAATCTGTACTCTACTGTACTGTACTGTACTGTACTGCAGGAATATTTGCGCGACGAATGAACTCACTCCTACAGTATACAGTAGTTAAGGTTAATTTTCCTTTATACTTTCGGAGAGGGGAATGAACACAACGAACATTGTTCTGATTGACTGCATACCCAAATGCGGCTGGGAGGCGTGACCAGTCAAAGGTATGTGTACACCCAGAAATGGTCAAAAAGTCGTGTTCCTTGGAGTTTTACATTACCTGCATTCTTTCTGTTATTAGCTTTAATTTGGTGTACATTACATAACAGTACCTTCACTACTTATTGAGACACTAATATTGATATAAAATGCAGCATACTGAGCCACGCCCCCTTTACTGGACACAAGTGTTTATTCCTTGCCTTCTGCTCATTCTGATCATCTGTGACTTTTGTTTCCATCTAATTGCTCATGCACAATATAGAGTTCTCTCCATAATACCTCTGTGGTGTACTTCTGAAAATTGTTTTTAATTATTTGAATCAACAGCTGTGAATGTTTTGGTGTTTTGAGAACAGTGAATTTTGTAGGCCTACAATTTATATTGCCAAAATTTTATAAAGTTTTGGAGCAATTATTGTAATTTGTTTGTTTTGAATATTTTTGTACATTGTTTTTATAACCATGGGTAGCAGGAAAACTAAAAGGAAGCCTGTAAGGAAGTTCCATTGAAACCAGTTTATACACATGAAGAATGCTGTTTGGTTATAGGAGGACAATGCATTTGTGAGTAGTGATATGATAACAACTAGCCCACCAGAATATGTCACTACTGGAAGATATGTTACTTCTAATGAAAGCTATGATTACACTGAATATGTCACTACTAGAAGATATGTTGCTTCTAATGAAAGGTATGATCTCACTGCCAGTTTGTAAATACTATATTATCCATTGTGGCTTGTAGTCATTGTTTTTATGTTAGTGCCATGTTAGTTCAGTTGACTGGATCTAAGGAACAAGGTCTCTCCCAGTGTTTCCATTTTTTATGCTCAACGTTTGGTTATACTACTCCAGATATGTTTACAAGTGTGAGAAAGGACACGACATAAAATAAACGACATTTAAAGTGAACAGAAGATTCGGAGAAATTAGTTGTGGACACAGCAAAATAGTTTTGTTACGTAATGGATTTGCCTCCTCCTCCTCGGAAAAATGGTTACCATAAGCACATACAGGTTTTCAATGAAATGACAACAGAGTTAGCTAAAGTGACAATGTTATGTGCCGCAAGCGATTTGGTTTAGAACTGAGGAGAGTGTGCAAGGTCTGTTGATAGTACGTGGATGAAGGGAGGATTTACTTCACTTATTGGAGTTTTTACTGTAATATCAGTGAGGAATGGTGAAATACTGGACACATAGGGGATGTAGAAGCAATCCATGTCATGCAGAAAGCATATATTTGATGACAAAGAATCTCCAGCATACTTTACATGGAAAGTAGAATACAGCTCTGTGACATACGATATTTGGTTCTTTCAACGACGATATACCATTTCAACATATTAAAGTGAACCCTCTCTGAGCCGAACAGATGGATAAATCCACAAAATTGGTATTTTAGAACAGACGACATCAATTAGTTGCTCTACGAAGAAGGCCGTACTTTCTCCGCTCGGAACGGCTGGCTGCCGGGTGAGAAGAGAGCAGCGGACAGGCGGGTTGCATACCGTGGCGGTACTTAGATTAACAACGCGAGATAATGTTACAATAATAATAAGAAGAAGAGGAGGAAGAAGAAGAATATGGAGCATGGACCATGCGCAACGACGAACAGGGCACATATTATAGAGTATATCAGGACAAGAACATTATTCAGCGACAAAGGAAAAATACAGCAGTGTGCAATATAGTGTGAATAAATAAATCTTCACGATTAACTAACTAAAGTTTTTGATACCTGCATTTATTGAAGGAAAATATATGCCCGAACGTCGTGTGGTGTGAGAATAACGTGCATCCCCACTGGCCTTCAGTACATGCACTTCCCCTACTTGCTAGCTCAGCTGCTCTCGTTCCTCAACAGCAGGGAGCAAACTGTCTCCGAAGTTGTTTCACTCTGAGTTGACGCTAGCTGTTTAGAGGCGTGTTTTTCTTAAAGGGGAATGAGAAACTACTGTTATGACTACTACTACAGCTGGCACAACAATCACCATCCCGTTATTTATAGTATATATTATGACCGTATCGGTCATGTACATATTTATTTAACCCTCAAACACACGTGTATGGGGTGAAATCCACCCCAGGTCATTTTATTTCCTAGCGAAATGTACAAATAACTTTCCTGTGCTCTCCCCGCTCTTGGACCTTTCTGGCTGGATCCCCGCAGAGAGAGTCATTCTTACATAATCTGTCTTAAAATCTCCAATTAATTCAGTAATTCATATTTTACAGTACAATGATGTGTGGGGTGGAAATCACCCCATGCGTGTGTCTGCGTCCTAAGATCTGGCGCGTGTGCTTGAGGGTTAATAATGGTGTGGGTTCGATTTCTGGACCCGACATCAGTCAAACTGTATTTTGATGATTATGATTATATCCACTGGTGTTCGCTTATTCTTTTATTTACTTATTTAATAGTATAATTATTTAGTTAGGCGACCATTCCAAGTCGTCTCCAATATTTCGCATAGATAATTATTTCTTCTAATAGTGAAGAAGGATTGTAATGAGAACCGTCGCATTTACAAGGATATTTCTGTTCTTAAAAAGGATTTTGTACCGATTATTTGATGTAATACTTATTGTCATGTCAAAAAGGGAATGGAACAAACAATTCGACATTTAATCGATAAATGTTAAGAAAATATGAATTATTATTATTTATCAGTGAAAGGAGTGACATCTCCAAATTTGTATTTAGTCCATCGGACATTGTATATTTTATTTTCATTATAGTCGAATTATACAGGGTTAATTTTAATTAATCATGATTTTATCAAGGAATAATACATAGGTTTTTAAACTCTTCTTTGCTTGTCACTTTGCCGGATAAACATTGCATCCTAAATTTCCCTCCGTTCATTTATGCCTTTAAGTTAGTTAAGTGTTATTTTCTGATATTTTGTCGCGAACGCACCATGCCCCTGGGAGGCTGTTGGCTTGATTCTTTGGAACGGAGGAGTGCAGTTGATCCTTGCACGGTCGAAAGAGCTTTTGCTTACCCATCACTTTTAAGTTTATTTTCCTTCGTTTCCTAGATGAGGTGCCATTTGACTTTAGACTAAAGAGGTCCCATACCATCGAACGCCTTGGCGTATGATGATATATGGCAGTAGCCCGAAATTTGGGGACAATGATGCTGTCATGTGGTTCTATGGGGCAATGGCGTGGGTGGTATGGTTACAATATCGGGTGGTTCACCAGCCCCTTGCGATTTAGTTTTATGCATCCCAACGCTTTTACTGAAATACTGAAATACATCAATCCATCTCCCTAAAACGTAGTAATATAACGAGATCTGTGTTTAGGGGCTAAAATATAGCGAGGATCGTTAGCGCCACTATTAATTCATTATGGGTATTTCGAATGAACCAGTAAAATGAGTACAGCTACTGAACCCGTGACCTTTGGACATTAAAGGAATCAATACGAAGAACACGTACCTTACAATAGGAGGTGAGCACGCAGACAAGGGGCAAGTATTTTGTAGGCTCAAGTCTGTGCACTGAATGTCAAGCCTGCTATAGCTCACTTGGCTGGGGTGCGGTGCTCGACGTTTCGAATCACACACAAGTATATTTTTATTTTTTCACCAGTTGCCAGGGATGTGGTAAGGTTGCATATTTGATAGCTTCAACAGACCGATTCGTTTATTTCGCCCTGTTATGGGTCCTATGTAACAACGCATAAGGTATCGAACTGGGTTGGACGACGATGATGATGTGATTGTCTCTGGCTAGGACATAGACAACAAATTAGCTACGTCGTACGTGTTAGAAGTTTTGTAGACCGCAGGTAGGGCAACGTGTGCGCTATTGGAACGATAATAACGTGCGATGGCAGGTAGGTATGAAGCTGCATGGACTACCCTCCTTCGAGACAAGTCACAACACAACACAACACAAAGCTTATTTAGTGCATCGTGAAATAATCCAGCGATGAGTACGTGGATATGTGACTCATCTATGGAGAAATTATGCAGAATGCATGCCAGGAACAACGCCTGTATCAAGAACGGTATCCGGATGGACGACAAGCGACAGGCATTATATTTCGGAGTTTGGAAAGACGTCTGTGAGTTACTGCATCCCTGGATAGGACGCGGCCTGTTCGAGATCATCCCGTAACGTCTGCTCACAATGAAGAACACTAGCACTAGGATATTGGCCATTGCATAGGAGATTAATATCATCCACGCGTCTGTTATGCGGATGTTGCATACCCAGTGGTTTCATCCTTATCACATCAGGAGCTCCACGGTAATGATTTCGGAGCACGGGTGGCGTTCATATAATGGTCCCTACAGGATGTGGACACTGATCCTGCCGTTTAGCGACCGTCTTATTTAAGGACGAATCGCGGTTCTGCAACAATAGAACCGTTGATCGACATAATATGCATTACTGAAGTGTGGATAAACCCCATTGATTACGACAGGCAGCTTTACAGGTAGAGTGCTGCGGGAACATATGGTGTGGCATCGTGCGTGATCACATCGTTAGTCCCCATTCCTTTGAGGGACCTCTGACCGGAGAACGCTATCTGCGGTTTCTTCTAGATGACCTACCATCTTTCTTGGAACATGTGCCGATCTTTGACCGCTGCAGGATGTGGCTTGTACATCACGGAATTCCACCGCACTGAGCGGTGGTCTTCCGGAAGCGAACTCCATGCGACGTACACTGATAAATGGATAGGAATGGAAGGACCTGCGCCCTGGCCTATCAGATCGCTCTATCATACGCCCCTAGATTTTTTCTATTCGATCATGTAAAACAACTGGTGTATGCATGGGAGCCGAGCAATCCTGGCCACCTTAGACTGCTCATCACCCAGACATGCTGATCCGTTACGCCGGACATGTTGCAACGTTACGGTTTGGTTGGGTGTAGAAATGGTGAAATTATATGTGTTGTACAAGTGCACGGATTATGTCAATAAGCAACGAGACCAGAAAAATTAAACCGTTTGTCAAAATCCTTGTGTCCGGTACTGCAACACTAACTTACTGTCAAAAAGGTATTGCATTTAAATGCTTCTAAATGCATTATGACTGCACCGGAAAGTTACCCTTCATTTAGAGTATTGCAGACCACCACTTAATCAAATAAATCACTCACCCACTGTTGTGTTCTAAGCATTATCATTAATATTTAGTGTCCAACTGACCCGTGTTCAAATCCCGGATTTTCTATGGACGTTAAGATATATCAGTATGAAGATTATCACGCCGTACACGTCAGCCTTCTGATAACAGTTATGAGAGTGCGGTACCTTGCAGAATTCGTTGCAACTCCTTTCTAAGGCACGAGTGGTTCGGGCGTTGGGCAATGAATGTAGGAGTTTTGAAATGGGTAGTCACGACCCTGTGGTTCGAATTTCACGTTCTATTGGCTATTGTCATGAAATTTACTGTACCTAAATCTGCAGATTGCTTGCTTGATAGTATCTGATAATAGAAGTGGATTCAAATTACATTATCAACACTCTAAACGTGGTTTGCCACGGTTCTTCATTCCAACTCCAGATGAATGTACATTTATACAGTTCACAGCCGTTTCCTCGTCTACCCTAGCCCACATTAATTACAACTACACACTCAATCTAGAGACGGTAGCAACACAGTTTATTACCTAACTAGCAAGATACCCGTGCTTCGCTACGGTATTATACTGAAATTTATAATTGAATGCTTATTGTTTTAGATATATAATACGCCGAAATTTGTGATCTGACTCGTTTTCGGCGAGAATCCACCAAAATTCCCGATCTGACTCGTTTTCTATTAGATTACGGCGTGTCTCCTCCCATTTTTCAATCTTCCTTTCCAGCAATCGATTTTGTACTTCCCGGGCTAGGCTCAGGTATTCCTCCCGGTCAGTTGGGTCCGTAAATCTTTGCCATCTTTCCCTATAATCATTTTTAATATGGATAAAATCCCTCAGAAGATACGGCGTGGTGTCATATTGGGTGCCTTGGCGGCACTGAACACGTGGCCGGACTGCATTCTTAGTCATTAGCCGTCCAGGAGCCGTTTCCAGCGCGTCAGCACATTTGACGACGGTCCGGAACATTATTATTATTATTATTATTATCATTATTATTATTATTATTATTATTACTATTATGTGTAGCTGGAATGGTTGATGACAGGGAAAACCGGAGTATCCGGAGAAAAACCTGTCCCGCCTCCGTTTTGTCCAGCACGAATGTCACATGGAGTGACCGGGATTTGAACCACGGAACCCAGCTGTGAGAGGCCGGCGCGCTGCCGCCTGAGCCACGGAGGATCCTTATAAGTACATTAATAACAGTAAAATCAATTGGTCTCACCTCTTTCTACACCCCACCGCCGTTAAGTTTATTTACCGCACCCCCCCCAAAAAAAAAAATTAAAAGAAGGCTTGTTTCTTTATGTTTAAGTAAGATTCCAAACACCAATGTTCACGTCTATTACCTTTAGTTTTGAGGTATAAGTATCCCCATAAAAGTAATTTACTTTTTTCATTTCATTTCACACTACTCCCCCCCCCCACCTAAGTGAACTTTCCCGCAAAAATACTTGTTTCTTTAATAGTAAAGGATCTTCTAAATACCAATTATCACGACTCTAAATTCCTCAGTTTTTTATTTATGTGTCCTCATGAAAGGAAATCGACTCCTTTACACTCCCGCCCTCCAAGATGGTTTCCCGCCCAAAACGCGTTTTTCTTTGTTTTTAAAGGAGATCCAAATACGAATTTTCACGTCTGTAACAACTTTAGTTTTTATTAGATGTATGTATTCTCATACAATTAAGCCAATTAATTTTTCAATTCTTTCATCTCCCCCCCCCCCGCTTCATTGGATTTTAAGAGAATACGTGTTTCATTACCTTTAAAGCAGATTGAAAATATCAAATTTCACGTCTGTAACATCTTCATTTTTGATATATCAGTAGCCTAAATAAAAGAATTCAACACCATTTTCTGTCACTTTTACCGCCCCCCCCCCTCCGCCAAAGTGATATTTCCGAAAACTAAAAATACACGTTTCTTTATGTTTAATAGAGATAAAAAATACCATTTTTCACTTCTGTAACATGTTAAGTTTTTTTTAGATATACTGTAAAAATTCTCATTTTAAAATTTCACCCCTTTTGAGTTCCCCTTAAGTGGAGTTTCCAAAAACAAATCACCTATGTTTCTTTACATTTACAGGAGATTCCAAACACCCACTTTTTACGTCTGTAACATTTTACGTTTCCAAGATATTCTGTAGATATAGTCTTTCAAAAAATTCACCCCAATTTGTCACTCCTGTTTAACCGCCATTAATTGGATTTTCCAAAAACTAAAAAATACGTGTTTCTTTATTTTTAAAGGAGATCCCATATACAAATTTTCAGTTCTGTAATATCTTTCGTTTCTGACATATATGTATCCTCATTAAAGGCATTCAACCCATTTTTCACCCTTTTACACCCCTCCTATTGGGATTTACAGGAAACAAAAAAAATACGTGTTCCTTTATTTTTAGAAGAGATTCCAACTACCAATTTTTACATCTGTAAATTTTGAAGTATTAAGATGTAGACACACTCATTTTAAAAAATTCACCCCCCCTTTTCACCCCCCAATACTTGGATTTTACAAAAACGAAAAAATACGTGTTTATTTACTTTTAAAGTAGATTACAAATACCAATTTCAAGGTCTGTAATATCTTCAGGTTCTGAAATATAAGTAGCCTCGTTAAAGGCATTCAACCCATTATTCACCCTTTTACACCCTGCTTATTGGGATTTTCCGAAAACAAAAGAATACGTGTTTCTTTATTTTTAAAGGAGATTCTAAATACCAATTTTTACATCTATAAACTTTAAATGTTTTGAGATATAGATACACAAATTTTTAAAAATCACCCCCTTTTCACCCCCCCAATTAATCGGATTTTCCAAAAACAAAAAATACGTGTTTCTTTTTAAAGGAGATCCCAAACACCAATTTTCATGTCTGTAATATCTTCAGGTTCTGAAATATAAGTAGACTCATGAAAGGCATTCGACTCCTTCTTCAACCTTTTCCACCCTTCCTATTAGGATTTTCCGAAAACAAAATATACGTGTTTATTTTTAAAGGGGATTCTAAATACCAATTTTCACATCTATAACGTTTAAAAGTTTTGAGATATAGATACACTCATTTTAAAATATTACCCCCTTTTCCCCCCTCCCTTAATTGGATTTTCCAGAAACAAAAAATACGTGTTTCTTTATTTTTAAAGGAGATCCCAAACACCGATTTTCAGGTCTGTAATATCTTCAGTTTCTGAGATATAAGTAGCCTCATTAAAGGCATTCAACCCTTTTTCCACCCCTTTTCACTCCTCCTATTGCGATTTTCCGAAAAAAAAATACGTGTTTCTTTATTTTTAATGAAGATTCTAAATACCAGTTTTTACATCTGCAAACTTTAAAAGTTTGGAGATATAGATTCACTCATTTTAAAAATTCACCCCCTTTTCACCCTCCCATTAATTGGCTTTTGCAAAAACAAAAAAATACGTGTTCCTTTATTTTTAAAAGAGATCAAAAGTACCAATTTTCAGGTCTGTAATTTCTTCAGTTTCTGAGATATAAGTACCGGTATCCTGATTAAAGGCATTCAACCCCTTTTTCACCCCTTTTCACCGCTCCTATTGGGATTTTCTGAAATCTAAAAAATACGTGTTTCCTTATTTTCAAAGAAGATTCTAAATACCAATTTTTACATTTGTAAACTTTTAAAGTTTTGAGATATAGGTGCACTCATTTTAAAACTTCACCCCCCCTTTTCACCCCCTTGGCAACGGAATATCCAAAAATCCTCTCTTAGCGAGCACCTACATCTTAATATGAATGTATCCCCAAAATTTCATTTCATTATGTCCAGTAGTTTTGGCTCGGCGATGATGAATCAGTCAGTCAGTCAGGACAAGCTATTTTATATATATATAGATTTATGAACCATTATCCTTCTGAGCCTGACGTCCATTAAAAAGGAACGCCGAGTTTTAAAATCCGAATCCCCGTAAAAAATTAACATTGAGTATACGTTTTTGTTACAATTTTTGCTAAATGCAGTTATAGAGGTACGAACAAGATTAATTCACCTGAGGTTACATCAACCAATGTCAAACGGTCAGATAAGTTTGTCCGTTCATGATTTTTTTAAAAAAAGCTCTTCTAGATTGTAAATAAAAGAATGATAGGATAGGTAGGAAAGAAATTATACCGATATGCTGTCCGGTTTTGGGCTGACTGGTCAGTGTAGTCACCTTCCGTTTAGAGGTTCGGGGTCGATTCCCGGCCGGGTCGGAGATTTTAACATTAAATTGTTTAACCTTAAATGGTTAACTCCCCTAGCTACGGGAATATGTGATTTTATTGCTCTCAACATTCCTGCTACTCACACACCACACACAGCATCTCAATTACAAGAATAATACGCAGTTTCCGTGCATGACAAATGTCGCTCACTCCCGTCTTAGTGTCTGCCTCACGCACCAGGCCAGCAATAGCCACACGAAGTAATGATGATTCGTGTACTTAGAACCGGTTCAGTAAACGTCAGCATGTTGTAGTAAATAAACATGTTCATTTCTTGTTGTCTGTGAGGCATGTCAAAACTCTAAGACTACATTTGTCTCCCATTTCCTTTGTGATTAATAGTGGACCATTTGCTCAAACAATTAATATTTTCAGAATTTCAACCTTAACATTTTCCAGAACGCAGGACGTTATATGCCAGATTTTAATCTTACTAAAGTCTCCTCTAATTTGCTCTAGGAAGATTTTCGCAAACATTTGGATTTCTGAAAGATTGCGCCATTAATTGTTACTTAAATGGAAGTATTCATGTTCTCTAGACTTTTTGAAAAGCGAACTTACCTGCATATCGCGCCAGGATGTCAGTGGGCTCATCAGTTGGATTGCCACACCTCACCAATAGCTGGCGGCTAGTCCGCCTTTGAAACACAACTGCAGGCCTCCTTTGTAGGACAATGCAGTAACAGTGCACTGGAGTGGATATGTACCTCTGCTTGTCCTCTGGCTAATAACGAAAATGTACACCTAAATAACTTTAATACCTTCTGTTTTTGTAATGACTGAAATTCAACGTTCAGGAATTTAATTCTTGATTTGCGTTAATTGTTGACAAAACGACAGTGAGGGATAAAGGACCCATATTACCAGTCCCATCAGAGAGACTGCATACGAAATAAGTGCTCTAGATCATGATGCGTACAGCAAAAAAGTGACGGATTAACACAACTAAACTAGTGGTATTGAATTTATCATAACTACGTATATGAAATAACAGGGCCTGACTGACTGACTGACTGACTGACTGACTGACTGACTGACTGACTGACTGACTGACTGACTGACTGACTGACTGATTCATCATCGCCGAGCCAAAATTACTGGATATAATGAAATGAAATAGTGAATCTATACATATACATAACAATGTAGGTGCTCACTAAGGGAGGATATTTGGATATTCCGTCGCTAAGGGGGTGAAAAGGGGGCTAAATTTAAAAATTAATGTATCTAAATTTCAAAACTTAACAGTTTAAGGATGTGAAAATTGGTATTTGTAATCCTCATTAGAAATAAGGAAACTAGTACTTTTTTGTTTTCGGAAAATCCTCTTACGGGGAGCGAAAAAATATGAAAAGTATTGAATACCTTTTATGATGCTATTTAAATTTAAACAACTGAAGATGTTACAGTCATTTGGAATCTCCTTTGAAAATGAATGGAGTCGTATTTTTTGGTTTAGGAAATCTATTTAAGAGGGGGTAAACAGGAGTGACGAAGGGAGTGAAAATTTTAAAATGAGTATATCTACAATGTATCTTAAAAGCGTAACATGGTACAAATGTGAAAACTGGTATATGGTATCTCCTCTACAAGTAAAGGATTACGCATAATTTATTTTCTGGGAATCCACTTAAGGGGAAGTGTTAAAGGGGGTGACTTTGAAATGAGAATATGTACAGTACATCTCAAAAACTTAACTTACTACAGACGTGATATTGGTATTTTTAACCTCTTTTAAAAAGAAAATAAAACGTATTTTTTGTTTCCTGAATAAACAATTAAGGGGGAAAATGTTGGGGAAGGGGATTTAATAGTTTTTATTAGGATACTGGTAACTCCAAAACTGAAGATATTACAGACGTGAAAATTAACGGTAGGGGATACATGGATTGAAAAATGAGTTGAAATCCTTGTGTGAAGATACTTATATCTTGAAATCGAAAAAGGTTTTGGACGAGAATATTGGTACTTGGAATATCCTTTAAAAATTAAGACACACATATCTTAAGGCAGGGATGGGAGATGGGGGGGGGGTGGTTGGAATCGATATAAGTGGATGTACAAAGAGTTGAATTCTTTTTATGAAGATTCAGATAAGAAGGTGACTTAAATCAGTAGACCCCTAAGGGGGGTTTGACTGGGATATGTGATAAATGATAACAAAAATGTGCATTTATATCAAACTATTTGAATTATGAAGTTAAAATTTCAAATGGTATTCTAGGTGTCCGAGGAGTTAAATGGGGGTTAAGCTCTGAAAACAAATGTATTAACTCCTTCCTCAGAGACAGTTCAACGTATGAAGGCAACATTCCAAATAGCGGTATATATTTTAAATCCTAGATGTGAATTGGGAAACGTGTTTTGTGGTTCCACCCCTAAAGTTTTAAATGAGGTTTACTCCGTAAACAAAATTATTCATCCACCCAAAACCGTTTTACGTATAATGTTGTAAAATATATTAAATTAAAATTTTTCTTCCCTAAGAGGTTTAGATGGTGGTTGACACTCAAGAACACAGTATCAATTTTTCCGAAGCCGTTTCAGGCACGATCTTATTCTACGAGGGGTGGTCTTCTATACTCTAGATGCTAATAAATATTTTAAAACATTCACCCCTTTTCTGTTCGACGTAAAAAATCTACTTTTCACAGATTGCTCTCTTGTACACCCTAGAAGTGAAATAAGTTAGGGTTAGAAATATTCAAATTCTTCCGTATGGGGTTAAAATGAGTGTTAGATAAGAAATAAAAGTAAATAAATAGTCGTTCCCCCAAAAACCGTTCGGCGTACGAACTCAAGGAGTATTTTACAGGATCAGCTGATAGTGGATTCTCAAAAATATGAAACATTGTATAATAGCTTTCGGTTTAAATCCGTACCGAAGTACGGGTATCTTGTTAGTTTATAATAAAGGAAATATTTCATGTATGAGGCAATATAACAATACCTAGTGTGTGAGCACAAAGAATGAGCATAGTTTTGCACTGACTTTCTGAAGAGGGAGTTTTATTTTAGTATGTGTTCCTTTATTTATTTATTTATTTATTTATTTATTTATTTATTTATTTATTTATTTATTTATTTATTTATCTATTTATTTATTTAGCGTATGAGCCGAGAGGAAAACCGCCAATGTTAACACACTACGGCCATTCGGCCAAGCTCTGGTTTGGAAATACGCGTAGGTTTAAGACCCACCGTCGGCAGTGCTGAAAATTATTTTCAGTAGCTTCATATTTTCGTTTCCAGGCAAGTACCGGGCTATTCCTACTCACAGCCCACAGATGAGTCCTTCCACCTCTGTATCCGCTTTCATTCACCTTCATTCACTGCATCTTCATTATCTCCTCAACTGACTTTGGCGTCAGGAAGTGCATCCGACCATAAAAGCATGTCATGTAAGTTAATCTCACTTCACACTCGATTCCGTATTATGGAAAAGAATTGAGGGGCAGGTATATACACATTCACTGACCGTCTCTTTAGCGAATTGTCTGCGTATTTACATTCTATCCAGAGGGCCCTAGGTTTGGTTCCCGGACAGGCCAGAAATTTAGTGTATGGTTAATTCCCACTCCTTGGGGACTTGTGTTTGTCCCAACACATTCTTCTTCATACTCACACGACACATCACACCACTAATCACCGTAGGAACAAGCAATTGTGAGTACATTCTTCACAGAGCGTTGGCCTGAAAGAGTGCATCCAGAAGTGAAAATGGGCCAGAACCACACCAGTGTGGGGAAAAGTGGTAGATGAAGGGAAGAAGGAGAAGATAATAATATTATTGGCTTTGCGTCCCACTAACTACATTTTCGGCTTTCGCAGACGCCAAGGTGCCGGAATTTCGTCCCGCAGGAGTTCTTTTACGTGCCAGTAAATCTACCGACATGAAGCTGACATATTTGAGAACCTTCAAATAACACCGGACTGAGCCAGGATCGAACCCGCCAAATTGGGGTCAGAATGCCTGCACCTCAACCGTCTGAGCCACTCAGCCAGGCAGAAGAAGAAGGAGGTATGTACATTTATTCAGCGTATTGCAAATACAGTGACAATACAAATTACGAAATTTACATTATACCCTGGTGGAAAATGTAATCACGACACCAAGAAGGAGTGGTGCTAGATAAAAGAAATTTGGAAGGCTTATTTGCACATCTGAAAGTTGACGCCTGTTTATACTTGCACGCCTGTCAATGTATAATTGTGCTACCAGCGCCAGTATGATCTTGCGAAGCAAGTATGCTTCAAATACGCGCTGAACACCTCGTAAGCGTTAGTCATCGTACGGTGTTGACGCTGTGAGGTAGGTGCAGTAGCTATTAAAGCTTAATTTGGCTCCAAACTGACACAGCGATCTGTAACAGATCGATTACTTGAAGGATAGCTCCTGCAATGCCCATGCCAATAAATCCGAATACTGCCATTTGCAACTTCAGTGGTGTAAAGCTACATCACATGGCAGGGCGGAGTGTAGATTTGTTGTATTCTCAGATGAAAGTATTTTCTGTCTTGGTGCCAGGAGGCCCGGTGAGCGCTTGGAAGAATGCTGTCCGAGGTGACTACACCAGGCGTTATGACCAGGGGAGCGGTTTCCTTTGACAACAAGATTATTCCCGTCGTTATCCCAAGAACCTTGTCAGCATATTTGAACGTCAGACTGGTGACTGAACCGGTTGTTGTCATTTATTCGTAGTATACAACCGGGTGTATTCCAACAGTATAACTTTTTGTCCTCATACCACAGCTGTCATCCAACGTGCTCTACAGAGAATCGGTCAGTTATCTTGCCCTGCGAAATCACCAGTCCTTTCGACCATTAACCACAGATGGGACATTATCGGTTTTAATTTTAAGTATGAATTCGATTCAAACTCGTCCAAGTCCTACGTGCCTGATCATAACCTCCCATGACTGATTAGGAGCTAAGTGTATCTACTGATATTTCCATTCTTCAGAAAGTTTAAAAGCTTTATCTTTTAGTTCTTCTGCTGTTCTTAGTGATGGGTGGCGTGAGTTGACTCTCCCTCTGCACACATCCATGAAATCCAGGTTATTGGAAGGAAAGTGTTGGTGAAGACCTTATTATACTCTCGAAGCAGTGATTTGAGAGGTCAAGGTCAGGTGCAGCAATATGGGAAAAGGATGGTAATCCGCATATTAGATTGGGTGGAGTTTTTCCAGATATAATTCTCAATGAGTTGTTAAGTTGGGTGTCAAATTTTCTTGTATGGCAGATGTTCAACCATACTGAACCAGCAGTATGCTGCTGTTGAATATGCCGCTTCCTTCCAACTCTTAGACATTTCCTATCCCATCGTCGCCATAAGACCTATCTGTATCGGTGCGACGTGAAGCCACTAGCAAAAAAAGTAGGTACTCAAACTTTTTCACCTTTATTCACCCCC
Source organism: Anabrus simplex (assembly GCF_040414725.1). Taxonomy (NCBI): domain Eukaryota; kingdom Metazoa; phylum Arthropoda; class Insecta; order Orthoptera; family Tettigoniidae; genus Anabrus; species Anabrus simplex. Next base: position 504,140,895 of record NC_090266.1, read on the forward strand.
CGTAAGAGGATTCTCCTAGAACAAAAGAATACGTTTCCATATTTCTAAAGAGGACTACAAATACCAATTTTTACATCTTTAAACTGTTAATTTTTTTTAGATATGGATACACCAATTTTTAAATTTCACCCCCTTTTCACCCCCTTAGCAACGGAATACCCATATACACTGACTGTCAGAGCAAATGCAACACCAAGAAGGAGTGGTCAGAACTTTATGCCAATGGCAGGGTAGACTGACGTCACTGAGGTATGCTCATGATGTGAAATGCGCCGCTGTGCTGCGCACGTAGCGAACGATAAATGGGACACGGCGTTGGCGAATGGCCCACTTCGTACCGTGATTTCTCAGCCGACAGTCATTGTAGAACGTGTTGTCGTGTGCCACAGGACACGTGTATAGCTAAGAATGCCAGGCCGCCGTCAACGGAGGCATTTCCAGCAGACAGACGACTTTACGAGGGGTATGGTGATCGGGCTGAGAAGGGCAGGTTGGTCACTTCGTCAAATCGCAGCCGATACCCATAGGGATGTGTCCACGGTGCAGCGCCTGTGGCGAAGATGGTTGGCGCAGGGACATGTGGCACGTGCGAGGGGTCCAGGCGCAGCCCGAGTGACGTCAGCACACGAGGATCGGCGCATCCGCCGCCAAGCGGTGGCAGCCCCGCACGCCACGTCAACCGCCATTCTTCAGCATGTGCAAGACACCCTGGCTGTTCCAATATCGACCAGAACAATTTCCCGTCGATTGGTTGAAGTAGGCCTGAACTCCCGGCGTCCGCTCAGAAGACTACCATTGACTCCACAGCATAGACGTGCACGCCTGGCATGGTGCCGGGCTAGAGCGACTTGGATGAGGGAATGGCGGAACGTCGTGTTCTCCGATGAGTCACGCTTCTGTTCTGTCAGTGATAGTCACCGCAGACGAGTGTGGCGTCGGCGTGGAGAAAGGTCAAATCCGGCAGTAACTGTGGAGCGCCCTACCGCTAGACAACGCGGCATCATGGTTTGGGGCGCTATTGCGTATGATTCCACGTCACCTCTAGTGCGTATTGAAGGCACGTTAAATGCCCACCGCTACGTGCAGCATGTGCTGCGGCCGGTGGCACTCCCGTACCTTCAGGGGCTGCCCAATGCTCTGTTTCAGCAGGATAATGCCCGCCCACACACTGCTCGCATCTCCCAACAGGCTCTACGAGGTGTACAGATGCTTCCGTGGCCAGCGTACTCTCCGGATCTCTCACCAATCGAACACGTGTGGGATCTCATTGGACGCCGTTTGCAAACTCTGCCCCAGCCTCGTACGGACGACCAACTGTGGCAAATGGTTGACAGAGAATGGAGAACCATCCCTCAGGACACCATCCGCACTCTTATTGACTCTGTACCCCGACGTGTTTCTGCGTGCATCGCCGCTCGCGGTGGTCCTACATCCTACTGAGTCGATGCCGTGCGCATTGTGTAACCTGCATATCGGTTTGAAATAAACATCAATTATTCGTCCGTGCCGTCTCTGTTTTTCCCCAACTTTCATCCCTTTCGAACCACTCCTTCTTGGTGTTGCATTTGCTCTGTCAGTCAGTGTATATCCTCCCTTACTGAGCACCTACATTGTAATATATATGTATATTCACAATTTAATTTCAGCAGTTTTTCTCGCGATGATAAATCAGTCAGTCAGTCAGTCAGTAAGTCAGCCAGTCAGTCGATATTTGGTGTGCTAGTATTTCGTGTCAGATTTTCTATCTGTAATACAGAGGTCGATAGATGATCACACCAAGATATTTTTAGTGGGGATTGTGATGGATCTAGACACTAATAATATGAACCTTCAGTGGTGTTTAACATTCTTAAAAATGTCGTAAATTTTAAGTGACTAGAGTGCTAAACTTCTGGCCTAATAATACATTCATTATCGTGCCAGTAAATAAATTTTCAGGGTTCTCTCACAATTAAGTAAACGTAAAGTGCCAATCGACTGCACCAGGATCGATGTAGAAACCTTTAGCCGAGATGGAGAGCGCCGGATCATGTACTAAACGCATTCGGTCTCTCAAGTTTTAAGACATTTAAGAAATAAAAACATATTTCGCCTTTTTGACTCTTTAACTCATCTCAGTCGTACACCCAGAGAAACATGTTAGGTATATTCTCATTGTGAAATTTACTACCGCATCGCTGTCGAAATTTAAAGATGAGGTACTGTAGGGCTCTGAATGAAGTCCATTGCTCACACATGGCTTTAAAGACGATATTCCAGACTTTCCGACGGCGTACGTCTCCTCTGCACGCGAATTTCAAATACTTCTTTCACTAACTTCTCCATTTCGTAAGCAATTTAAAGATGATTCTCATGAATTTCTAATAGTCTGTTCATCACTTCATGTTTGTTCGCCTTCAGCAAGTGGCACGCTACGCCATGACATGGATCGGTTACTTCCTCTCGCAAACCCGAGGGTGAATATTTGAATGACTTCACACCTCATTTGGAATTTATGACGAATTCATGAACGAAAAAGCAGAAGTCTCGTTTGTGTATCAAGAGCAATGTTATGTTATAGCATGCCTTTTCTCAAACTACCAGAAGGAACACTGTCATTGTAGCTCCTGAAACTGTACAAGAAAACGTGTACGATTTACGTAACCGTTAATCCTGCGAAGGTTGACCATGTACTTACAACTGTATGGAAAAAACATTATTATTTAATTTTTACAATTCAAAACTCCGACCACTTTAATGTGAAGTTGTTGACGATTTCACTGACGATTCAAGCCCCGATCACGGACCTTAGGTTACTATAAAATTGTCGCTCAATTATTTGGCATAATATTGATTTCCCCAATGGTTTATGAACTCGGCTACAGTGCTGTGTACCGTAGAATTGGACTTCGGTTCGGGCAATTAGCATACATGCTTAATGCGAGAGGTACGCACTCGAAAGGAATATTAGAACGTTTCGAAACTCTTCACCGGTGCATAATCACGAAATTTCAACTTGCCTTAAAACTCATGTGACTGAAGTGGACTTTAAATATTATTATTATTATTATTATTATTATTATTATTATTATTATTATTATTATTATTATTATTATTATTATTATTATTATTATTATTACTATCATCGTCATTTACAGTCATAAGGAAATTTTGTAGGACCTTTCTTGAATACCATAACACAGGGCTGGACCTAGGTACATTTATTTTCTCCTAGAATTATAGAATTTTTCTCAGGAAATACAGTTTGACCAATTAGTACCCCCTATGCCACTGGAGCTATACAGGTATCATCATTCCTTCAGGACTTTATCGTGAGGACCCTGCCTATAGGAGACACGGATGTAAGTAAGTCAGTCGTATATTATACTCAACAACATTTACATGGCTCGTGTTATTGGCAAGACAGATTGCGATTTATAGCCACTTATATAGGTCATATTGCACACACATTAGTGTAAAACGTGTGCCAGGAATCATAAGTGTAAGTTCATACAAGAAACAGGAAAGTTTCAGGACGTCGTTGAGAGAATATTCTACAATATGCTTATCATTTCTAAATGTTGGGCAGGCCGACCTCTAACACCATATGGTTTAGGCTAAAGCAGAACAACCGGGTGATTCCTTGCCTAACAAGTTTTCAGCGTTTTCAAAGCCGTTTAAAAGAAACAATTATTTCGGAATAACGCTTTTAATATGATTCCTGTTATGTATGAGCAATAATGGTCCGCCTCTGTGGTGTAGCCGTTAGTGTGATTAGCTGCCAACCCTGGAGACCCGGGTTCAATTCCCGGATCTGCCACGATATTTGAAAAGTGGAAAGAGGGCTGGAACGGGGTACGCTCAGCCTCGGGAGGTCGTGTGAGTACAGGTGGTTTCGATTCCCACCTCAGCCATCTTCTAAGTGGTTTTCCCTTGTTTCCCACTTCTCCTCCAGGCAAATGCCGGGATGGTACCTAACTTCAGGCCACGGCCGCTTCTTTCCCTCTTCCTCGTCTACCCCTTCCAATCTTCACATTACTGTACAAGGCCCCTGTTCAGCATAGCAGGAGAGGCCACCCGGGCGAGGTACTGGTCCCCTCCCCAATTGTATCCTCCCGACCCAATGTCTCACGCTCCAGGGTAGTGCCCTTGAGGCAGCAGAGATGGGATCCCTCGCAGAGTCGCAGGGAAAAACAAACCTTGGACGGTTAACGGATTAAGAAAGAAAGAAAGAAAGAAAGAAAGAAAGAAAGCAAGTGGGACAGAAAGAATGAAAGATAGAAAAAGATGAGCAATAATATCAATGGTGTAATCTCTTGTTTATCACTAAATAATCTTATTTCGTCGTTTCTGTAATTTTCTTGTAATTTGTGTAAATATGTATATTATATCAAAATAAGGAAATAAAATAAACTATGCCCCACTGTTGGATGACGTTTGTAATATTAAATATAAATGAAGAATAAAACAAAATGATTAACTAAAATGTCTGGATTTTGGTTGCCGAAGTTCACATAAATGGGTCCCTCGAATTTTGAGAGAGCATTGTAATTCTTCCTCCCAGTCCGTGTACATGAAGCTGCGTACGGATACATATGCCTCGGGCCTTACTTAATCGTCTGAAAACGATTTTCCCTTTCCTTCTATTTCACATATCTCAGCTAATATTCCCTGTTCGTCATCTTCCCTCTGTTGTTCTACCTGCAGTGATTCATACCGATTTCTTACAGACGTCTGTCCTGAATTATGGTCCTGCACGTAGGTTCTCCATGAATTTTAAATAAGTGTCTGTATTATGACCTAAACATAATCTGTACATTAACACTTCGTCAGCAAATGGCACGCTACGTCATGGCAAGGATCGGTTACTTCCTCTTGCAACCCCGAAGGTGATTATTTGAATGACTTCACACCTCAATATAAAATTACAAACTCAGTCAATATCTACAACTGCTGGAAAACTCCCAATGTACATTCAATAATCTTAGAACAAAAAGCAGCGAGACACGGCAACGAGAATGCACTACCATTTTTAGTATAACACATGACCAATAGCTACAATGCATATATAAGTTATATTACCTTTTACTGTTTTTGTGGCTCAACACAAATTGCCGACTCTCACCATTAACGCATAGAATACCACTTTGATACTTTACCTCATTAAGCACTGTCGCTAACACTTGGTTTTAGGGACACTTCTGCTGCACTAACACATGCGATACATTACCTAAAATTGCCTGGGTTATAGATGACCAAGTAGACCTATATGTTAGTCGCTAGCGAGCTTCAGCCGACGCAAGTCACTCCGCGTTCTTACCTCTCGCTTGTGTTTACAGTGTAGCATAACATGTATTGTGTGTTCGTTCTTAAGTGTGTTTGTGTAATTAAACTTCGTGTGCTTTTACGCTACGAACTTACACTTCTTTCAACATGGCTAATGGAATACACCCTGATACGGGGACTATATTAAAAGAAAGTTTATTAACATATTATTCGTCGACAGCGGACATGGATTCCACGCAAGCAATTCAACCCAGTCAACACGTCAACACAAACCAGCCTTTAGTGAATGTTTCCTCAAATCTACAGCAACCAGCAGCTTCACAGCAGCAGCATTCACAAAGACGGGAACAACATCATGTAAGTCCAGAACTTCTTAATCAACGTTCCATGTCTTCAACCTAATCACGACCTATTTTACAACCAAGTAAACTTGCAGAACTTAAACGTGCGCACGAAGCACTTGCTTCTCCCGATCCCCCGTTACAACAGAACGATGGTTTTCAAACTCCCAGTAAAAAGTTAACTGTATCAGCTGCAAGATTAAACAATAAGTACATGGTAGATCTCACAGCCGTTCATAATAAGTATGCCTGTTGAACGCATGGATGATAACACTGCAGGCGACAATGTTGCCCCATTAACACCTAAAGTTAACGTGCCACCAGTCCTTCTCCACGAAGTAAATAATTATGAGCAAATTATTAGAAACTTGAATACTGTAATCAGCAGTGATTACACTACACAACAGCGCGGCAAAATTCTCAAAATAAATACTACCACTATCACCGATTATCGTTCCGTCGCCAAATTTCTAGAAGGATCCGAACTTCAATTTCATACTTTCCAGGACCCTACAACTAAGAAACTTGGAGTTATCATTCGTGATGTCCCATACTCTGTTACTGACTCGGAACTTCACTCAGAGTTACAAGAGCTTAACTTACCGGTACGTAAAGTTACTCGTCTTCTTTTCAAAGATAAGCAGCCCATGCCCCTCTGCGCCGTTGAATTGGAGGACACGGAAGATGCAAAAAGAATTTTTGACGTGACACACACTCAGCGTGCCATTATTTCGGTCGAACTTCATCGAAAACCACAAGACGTTTCACAGTGTACCCGATGTCAAAGGTTTGGTCACATTAAAAACTTCTGCAAGTTAAGTCCACGCTGCGTCAAATGCCCTAATAATCATCACTATTCAGCATGCAATAAACCACGACAAGTACCTCCAACGTGTGTCAACTGCGGCCAAGATCATGCTACAAATTACAAAGGCTGCCCATATTATCTCAATATGATGAATAAGATCAGGCGTGCAAGTACTTCTCTTTCAACACCGATTTTCACCAGCACCCAGTCCAACAGTATCGCCCCCACACCACCAGCTAATAATGCTACTAACTTTCCTCCGCTACCATCTCGACCTTCGCTAGTTCGAACCTCTAACCCATCAGCATGGCAACGCCCGCTTTCACAACCTTCTCCGCAAACCCCAGTATATTTCGCTCAGAATCCACCGCAAAATTCTTCTCAACCTGCATCGTCTTCCAGCCTTCTTACGCGTTTCGTCCCTCAAATCAAATCGTTTATCATGAAATTACTCTCAGAACTCCTTAATAATGGTTGTTAGTGTCAATCCTCTGTTTTCCCATCTCACATTTCTCAACTGGAAAGCTAATGGTTTGAAGGTCAAACGTGCCTCCTTCTTGGAGTTCATGTCTCGCAATAATATAGATGTAGCATGCATTTCTGAAGCTCACCTCGTTGAACATGAACGTTTTACAGCACCTGGTTTCAACACCTACAGCCGTGATCTCCCAGCTCCTGTTGCCTCTGGTGGAGTGGCAGTCATCATAAAGAAAATACTTAAACATTATCCGGTATTCCTAACACAGTTAACCGCTATTGAAGCTTGTACTGTTAAAATTGAATTAAGCAAAGGAACCCCTTTGACAGTCATAGCAGCTTATAAACCACCATCAGCTCGACTCCACGTAGAAGATATAAGATTATTGTTTCAAAACCAGTTACCAACCATACTAATGGGAGATCTTAACAGCAAGAACGAAATTCGGGGCTGTCGCGTAACAACTCCTAATGGTAGACAGCTGTTAGCAGCAACTTAACTTCATGCCATCCACGTCGCCGCTCCAGACGAAACGATTCATTACCCATCTAACTTCAATCACCAGCCGGATATTCGCGACATAGCCCTAATCAAAGATGTCGCCTTCCCGATTTATATGAGACCAGTGGCTGAAATGGATTCGAATCATCGTCCAGTAATTATATCCTTTCCTGCTGAAACTTTCGTTCAACAACCACGCACTAGTACTCATGGTTATATTAATTTGGACATTTATCACCACCAGCTTGACTCCTTTCTTCAACCAAATATTCCCCTAAAATCTAGAGAAGATCTTGACAATGCCATTCGCCACTTCACCACCATTAAATCTACTTCACTCAAAGCAGCCACTGTGTCCCAAAGGAGGCAGCAACAGTCACCTCTTCACTCAACATTTCCTCTCAGAATTTTAAGACTCATCAAGGCTAAACATAAAATGCGATGTCTGTGGCAGGCTCAGCGCCTACCCGGGCAACATCATAGATTAAACCAGCTTATCAGGATAGTACGCACAACTTTAGATAATCACCGTTATGCTTCGTACCAGCATCATCTCTCTAGTCTGTCGCCTGATGATTGTACACTCTGGAAGGAAACCAAACGAATACTGCATGAACCAAGCCTTATTCCACCTCTGCAAACATTTTATTCCCATTATTTGAGTGATTCTCAAAAATGTGATATACTTGCAGATGTTTTAGTAGCTTCATTCACTCCAAACCCACCAATCAACCACGAGTATAACAGTGAAATAGAAGCGTTTCCAACATTCTGCCCTACAGTTCCGGAAAAAATCATTTACCTCACCGGGAGAAATAAGAAATCTGATTAAGAATCTGCCCGTCAAGAAAGCTGCTGGACATGATCTCATCCCTAACATAGCCTTCAAGCACTTCACTACAAAAGCACTATCATTTCTTGCATCTATATTCAATGCCCTTCTTCGTATTGGCTGCTTTCCCGATACACGGAAGCATGCAGAAATAATTGCAATTCACAAACCTGGGATATCTTCGACACCACCCACGAGTTACTGACAAATAAGTTTATTACCAACGTTATCTAAATTATTTGAGAAAATAATCCTTAAACGTCTAAATAATTTCTTAGAGGACACATCTCTCCTTCCACATCACCAGTTTGGCTTCCGTCAACGGCATTCGACAACTCATCAGCTACTACGTCTTACGGAACACATTGCGCAAGGTTTCGAGTTCAAACATCACACTCTCGGAGCGTTCTTAGATTTTACAAAGGCATTTGATAAAGTTTGGTCTAAAGGCTTATTATACAAATTGCACACAAACGGAATCCCACAATATATATATACAGCATCATCTACAGCTTCTTGACTCAGCGTATCTTTCGCTTACGTATCAACTCCACGCATTCAACACCTCGGCTCATTAACGCCGGAGTCCCTCAAGGTTCTATTCTTGGTCCGACCCTCTTCAACATTTCCACCCATGACATTCCATCGCCTCCATTCGTCAACATCGCAATGTATGCAGATGATGCTGCTGTCTTCACATCCCACCATGACATTTTAACTGCCACTCGCCGACTGCAAGCCTCTCGCAACCCATATCAACGTGGTTAGATGACTGGAGAATTTCACTGAATGTACCAAAATGTGAAACCATGATATTTACTGTTCGACGTCCACCTCTCCAACCACCAATCTTCCTAAATGGAACAGCCATCCAATGGACGCCTAATGACAAGGCCGTGAAGTACCTGGGAGTATTCCTTGACCGTCGCTTATCATGGAAATACCATATAAATCAGAAATTAAATCTAAGCTATGCACGACTAAGAAGCCTATATCCTTTCCTAAACAGCAAATCTTCCCTCAAATTTGAATGTGGATTACTTCTCTACAAATCACTGCTTCGTCCTTTATTCACCTACGCCTGTCCTGTCTGGGGAGGGGCTGCTCGAACCACTATCAGACGTCTGCAATCATTCCAAAACAAAGTTCTCCGTATCATCGCCAACGCTCCTTGGTACGTCCGAAACAAACAGTTACATCGTGAATTTCAGTTAGATACTCTGGAACACGTGATTTCAACGCAAGCCAAGACGTTCTTCAAGAAACTCCAAAATGTGCCTGGTACTGTGTTCTTCGCCCTTGGAAAACGATCCACACTTCTACGCCGGATTAAAAGTAGACTTCCTCAAGATCTTTTACTTTCGCCAAGAGAAGAATCTGAAGATGATCAGTGAGTGTCCGTGTATATAAGAAATTAAATAAACAAATTGTACGAATTTCCCCTCGAGTGCTATGTTGCTCAGTGCTTCTTTTAATCAACTGCCAATTTACCTCTCAATGAAATATTTAGTATAACAAGCATTACAAAGAAAATAAGAGGTAACTTGACAAGAAAAACTGGAACATCCCTTTGTGTTAGTGAACAATTCCTTTTTTATTATCTGTGTGTGTCTCTTTTTCTGCACTTTATTACAAACTTTCTTCACTTATTCTAGTTACAGAATGGCCTACAGGAGGTCGACATCGAATCTCGTCCTTAGTAAGTGATTAATTTTGCCTGTATTATTGTGTACTATGATTTCTGTTTGTTGTTTGGTTGTTTTTATTTTATCTCTTGTCAACAGTAATCTGATATAGCATGTATGTATGCTGAACGCTTAAATACTATATTAAAAAAGACCTATATATACATCAGTACACTAGCACAAGAATTGTGAAAGTATTCGCAAGTAAACTACTACACTGCTCTGTTCGTTAATAAGCAATCGTACGCTCGATAATGTTCAGAGTCATTGTAGATAATGTTATAACTAGCCAGGGTCTCATCTTTCCGAAATCTATATATATAGTAACATGTCCTGGTGACTGACTAGTTTATGCCAAAACTACTAGACATGAAATTTCGAAGATACATTTATATAGCAATGAAGATGCTAACTAAGGGATGATATTTGGATGTTTCGTCGCTAAGAGGGTGAAAAGGGGGCTAATTTTAGAAATGGGGTATCTTTATCGCAAAAACCTAACAGTTTAAGGACGTGAATATTGGTATTTGGAATCTTTTTTTAGAAGTAAGGAAACATTTATTTTTTGTTTTCGGAAAATTCACTTAACGGTGTTGTAGAAAGGACTGAATAACGGGTTGAATTCTTTGTGTGAGGATACCTATATCTCTAAAATTTTAGATGTTACAGACATGGACATTTGTATTTGGATTCTCCTTTAAAAATTAACACGTATTCTTTTGTTTTCAGAAAATCCAAAATCCAGGTAGGGCGGGGATAAATGAATTTAAAAATAAGTTGAATTCTTTGGTTGAGGATACTTATATTTCGAAAACGAAGGATGTTATGGTCGACAAGATTGGTATTTGGAATACGCTATATAAATCCTATATAAATAAAGACACATGTATTTTGTGGCAGGGATGGGAAGTTTGGTGGGGGGGTGGTGATATCGACTTAAGGTGGTGTAAAAGGAGTTGAAATCATTTTATGAGGATACAAATAAGAATTTGACTTAAAACAATACACTCACAAGTTTCTTTCGACTGTGGGGGGTGAGGTATGATGACCAAAATATGCATTTATATGAAACCGTTTGAATTATGAAGTTAAAATTTCAAGTGCTATCCTAGGTGTTAAATAACATAAAGCTTAAAACAATGTTAAACTTTCGGGGAGTTAAATGGGGTTGAAATTCGATAACAAATGTATTCATTTCTTCCTCCGAAACGGCTTAACCTATGAAGACAAATTCTGAATAGCGGTATATATTTTAAATCCTAGGTGTGAATTTGGAAACATTTTTTTACGTTCCACCCCTAACGTGAAAAATGAGGTTAGCTTCGTAAACAAAATTATTCATTCTTCCATAATCATTTCACGCAAAATGTTGTGATTTTACGAGGAGTTTCTTCTTTTATATCCTAGGTTTAACATATCGTACACTTAGAAATATTGTTTCCCTAATTGTTTCAGATGGTGGTTGACACTCAGAATCACAATATCCATTCTTCTGAAACCGTTTCAGGCACGATCTTATTTTTTATGAGTGGTGGTCTGCTATACCCTAGATGCTAATAAATATTTAAATACATTCACACCTTGATAAAGTATTCATTTCTTCCATTACTGTCCGATGTAGAAAGTCTAAGTTTCACAGGTTTGTTGCTTTTACATCCTAGAAGTTGAATAAGATAGTGTTAAAGACATTCAAATTCTTCCCTGTTGAGTTCAAATGAGTGTTAGATCAGAAAATAAAACCGCAAGGTGGTTATCGTCTTGTAGTAGACTATCAGATGTTGAACCTGTCCCCCTTAATGATTCGCACTCTTGTTTTTCTTGGTTTGCTAATGCAAAAATATTTACCACCTACGATTTAAATCTGGCCTATTACCAGATACCTCTTGCCGAAGAATCCAAGCATCTCACAGCCTTTGCGAACCGATTGGAACCTATATGAATTTGAGCGCGTCCCATTTGGCCAGGTGACTCGAGCCACTGCCCTTACTCGGTTACAGGATTATGTTTCATCTGACATTAGGTTCAAGTTCGTCTATAATTACCTTAACGATTTGGTGACCTTTAGTGAAACCTCGAGGAACACCTTGTCCATTTCAAGGCAATAGTTGAAGGACTGCGTAAAGCAGGGCTAACCCTCAAGGCCACCAATGTTTCTTTTGCACAACCCCAGATTTCCTGCTTAGGGCATGTTGTGTCGGGGAGGGGTGTCTCAATCGATCAGTCTCGTACTGCCGCCACCCAGAATTTCCCCACTCTAAATGTTATTTTATTCGAAAATTAATTCCCAATTTTGCTTAACTGGCAGCCCCATTAAATGCCTTGAGAAAAAATTATATCAAATTTGTGTGGGGTGATGCCCAACGTGAAGCCTTCATGGACTTGGAATCCGCCTTATGTAACGCTCCTGTACTGGCTATGCCAGACTTTTCTAAACGCTTCATCCCTCAGACTGACGCCTCTTCCTCAGATATATCCGGTGTTCTTCTTCAGGAATTTCAAGAAGGGCGTCGTCCTATTATGTTTCTCGTGCCCTGAATACTGCTGAACAAAATTACCCATTTATGAGTTGGAAGCCTTAGCTGTTGTCTTCTATTTAGAACGCTTCAGAATGTACCTGGAACATCTTCCTTTCGATCTGGAAACTGAAAATCAGGCGATGAGTTGGGTACTGGCCAAGCCGCGAAGGACCGGTCATCTAGCACGTTGGGCAGTGCGCATCTCAGCCTTCCAATTTGAAGCCCGCCACATTCGTAGCACCGAAAACGTTGTGGCCGACGGCCTCAGTAGGTTGTTCTATCCAGGCAGCTCTGACCCTCAATCGGAGCCGGCAGACCCCTTTTCTGAACAAGTATCAGCCTTTGTCAATGTAGTTCTCACTGACTCTCCCTTCCTTTTCAAGGATATAACCACAAATCAGGAGGACGATGCTGAGTTAAAGCTATTATCGACAGAATGAAATCCGATGAGCATGTAAAACCTTACATCCTTAAGAATGGTGTCTTGTGTTGCCCGGCTCGCGGTCGCAAAGACCCCAAAATTGTAGTCCCAACTAACCTTGTCCCGGCTCTCTTCAAATATTTTCATGAATCCCCAGTGGGTGGTCATCTGGGAGTTTTCAAAACGAGAGAAAAAATTCGTAAGCATTTCATTTGGAAATCCATGGATAGTGAGATCCGTACCCTTGTCAAATCCTGTAAGACTTGTAACATCAGTAAACCTGCCCGGATACTCATCTAGGACTCTTGTCTTACGAACAAGCCTCTTGCCCAATGGAGAGATTGTTCATAGACTACATCGGTCCCTTCCCGAGATCGCGGAATGATCATCGTTTCATACTTGTGTGTGTTGACGCCCTTTTGCGTTTTACGTGGCTGTTCCCCACTCGTATGGCTAACGCCAACACCACCATCTCGTGCTTGAAATGGATATTTGCTTCACCCTGTCAATTTTTGGTAAGTGATAATGCAAGAGCCTTTACTTCTGTCCAGTTCCGCAATTTCTGTTTTGATCTATCCATTGCTCATGTAACCACTACACCGTATTACCCGTAGCCAAATTATGCTGAGAGAGTGAATCGTAACCTGTGATCTGCCCTCACCGCTTATCACTCCACTGACCACTCCAAGTGGGATTCATCACTAAACTGGTTGTCGTTTGCATTTAACACTGCCGCCCAAGAAAGCCACAAGCAAACCCCTGCTTCGTTAATGTTGGCTTTTACTACAAATTCCCCACTATGTAATCTGTGGTCAATTAATGATATTCTGCCCGACGATGCCACTCCAGAAAAGATCCGAGCTAATTGGCACCGTGCACGAAAAAACTTAAGGGTTTATTACGCTAAGGTCCAGCGTAAATACAACCACTGGCGAAGATCGCACAATCTGTCAATGAGTGACAAGGTGTTTGTTAAAACACACCCCGTAATTAGTGCTGCGGACCATTTTATAAGTAAATTGGCCCCCAGATTTCCAGGTCCCTGCACCATCTTGAAGTTCCTTACCCCGGTGACATTATTGGTGAGAGATCCCGAAAGGAAAAGGATCAGCAGAGTCCACTTTTCCCAGGTGAAGGTACCTTAAGTCACGTAGGGAGGGGTAAAAACCATTGTTGGTGACCATGTAGATCTAGTTGTAAGCTGTTTGTAAGAATTTATTGTAAGTTAATAAGTTTTGTTGTAAGGTAGTTGTAATAAATTGTGTAGGTAAATACTTTAGGTATCTTCTAGTGTAACGGATTTAGTATTATAGGTAGGTTTCAGTTTAGGGTCACTGCTTGTAATTTAATCCCCTAACTTTCAGGATTAGTGTAAACTCCTGTAGTTTCCTTTCACCCCCTCCGTAAACTTGTCAAATGAATGGATTATAGATAGTGCTTACCCCGGGGCTAGGTGCCCTAAGATCCCGGGTGTACGAGGGGAGACCCCACTGCATACTCATTGAACCACCCATTGGGTGACTCTATGCAAGATCTTTGAGCCCAGCAGCAAAGTTTTGCCTCAAGTATTCCTCTGTCTGCTGCGGTGTGGTTTATGTTACAGTGACCATCTCCTTCTGACGGCAACCTAAAGTGCCAAGTTGGGAGGCACACTGTGTGCCTTGGGCGCTACCATTCGGCACCACAATCCTGTGACGAATGTCCTAACGGAGGCATTTTGACTGGACGGTGTCTCACCCATCTGCTTATTTGGTGCAAGTTGCTACTGGACTGCAACGTACGTAGCTACCTGGCTTGGACTGAAACTGAATGGAGGCTGGCGGCAAACGGCCATGTCGGCAGCCACATTCACAGCGAGAACCTGTGGCCTAGGTGAGCAACCTCAATCCTATGTCCGGTGTGAAAAAGTGGTGCAAGATAGTCCATAAACTGGATGAGAAGGAGGCTTCGAACGCTGTCTTACAAGAAAGCGAGAATGTTCTCGATTACAAACAATGGGCAGAAGGAATGAGAGTACATCCATTGGTGGACAGAGTAGAAATAGTCAAAGCAATTGTAAAAGGTTCAAAAGGCATTTTGAAGTGTAGGTTGACTATCCATGTGGACATTTATGGGATATTTATTGAATAGGTGGATCAATGAACACCTTTATTATTTTAAAATGTATAGGTAAACTGCAGGCTACTGAAAGGACCTTTGGTGTAGTGAGAGGTTTTTTTATTGTTGGAAAGACAACTTAAAGAAAATCATGGTTGTTCGTGCTTTACTAATCTATACTGTAGAGAGAACGTTTCCAGAAGTGATCGCTTCCCGCCCCAGTAATATTATTTTAATGGTCGATCGTGGCTCGACTTTCGTGGGGAGGAAGATGACACAGGTGTAGAATAATATATTGGAAGTGGAAAGAGTTTGTAGAAGATTTTACTTGTAAATCTCTTTAAGTAGTACATACTGTATGATCTGGAGTGTTGTGCTAAAATATTTTACTCCATTCTGGTACCTAACCTGTACAGTGTAAATATTTTGGTAACATATTTTATTTGTAACTAGTAGATTTCGTTTCTATATTTACTGGAACTGTCCAGAAAGTTGTGACATGAATTTTGAACATGATGTGTTGGCCTTTGTTAGTTATGTATTCTAGAAAGTATGTTCTGACTTCTGGAAATGGAAGATTCGCGATCATATGTATTCGAGAAAGAATTTAAACATCGCGACCGAAGAAAATGTTGTGATAGGTCAATCTGGGGAAGCTCATGTGTTCTGATTGGCTACTCAAAGGCCAGGGTTTTCTTTAAAAGGGGCTAGGGAGCATTTCGTGTGATCTCTGAGGTCTTAAGTCTCTGGGCCGTCTTGGTCTTGGCCTGCCAAGCCTGCCGAAGTTTTTGACGTCGTGAACGTCTCCTGAGAACTAGCATGGGTTGCCCAAGGGTAAGCGCTGTTGCTTTATGTCCTATTTTAAGTACCATTTAGTTTTCGTTGGTTTATCACAGGAGTTTGCCATAATCGCCACTCTTTTGATCAGATGTGAAAAGCTAGTTCTGATTTCACTCTAAAACGTAATAGTATTTTGTGCTTCCTCTTACCTTCAATATTGTATTTGTCTAATTTGATTTGTACTGAGATGTACTTGCTTAACTCTTTGAACTTTCAGGAAGCTCTCGTCAAAGATTATATAACTTATGTGTCTCCAAAAACATGTATCTGTATCTTACGAAAGGTGTATCGGTATTTTACACATCGACTGAAGCTGTTCGTAATTTATTTATTTTGTAAAGTCCATTTTGTAAATAATATTTTGAAACTCAAAGATCACTGTTAATTTTTCCGAACCGCAACCTAGACATATCCATGCCCCTGGTAGGTTCCCAGTTACGTCCCACGTTCCTTGTTTGTTATCGTCAAGTTTCCTTCACTGATATTTACTTCTGCAGTTTTCGCCACAGTTTGTTACATTATTACGATGTGTATAGTGTTTAGGTACCTTGTAATTTGATTTACTTTCCTCTCTTTAACTGTGTTTGTGTAACCGCTGAAGTACCGGTTACACATTCCTTCCTCCGAAACGGTTTAACATATGAAGACAATATTCCGAATAGCGGTATATACACTGACTGACAGAGCAAATGCAACACCAAGAAGGAGTGGTTCGAAAGGGATGAAACTTGGGGAAAAAACAGAGACGGCACGGACGAATAATTGATGTTTGTTTCAAACCGATATGCAGGTTACACAATGCGCACGGCATCGACTCATTAGGATGTAGGACTACCGCAAGCGGCGATGCACGCAGTTACACGTCGAGGTACAGAGTCAATAAGAGTGCGGATGGTGTCCTGAGGGATGGATCTCCATTCCCTGTCAACCATTTGCCACAGTTGGTCGTCCGTACGACGCTGGGGCAGAGTTTGCAAACGGCGTCCAATGAGATCCCACACGTGTTCGATTGGTGAGAGATCCGGAGAGTACGCTGGCCACGGAAGCATCTGTACACCTCGTGGAGCCTGTTGGGAGATGCGAGCAGTGTGTGGGCGGGCATTATCCTGCTGAAACAGAGCATTGGGCAGCCCCTGAATGTACGGGGGTGCCACCGGCCGCAGCACATGCTGCACGTAGCGGTGGGCATTTAACGTGCCTTGAATACGCACTAGAGGTGACGTGGAATCATACGCAATAGCGCCCCAAACCATGATGCCGCGTTGTCTAGCGGTTGGGCTCTCCAGAGTTACTGCCGTATTTGACCTTTCTCCACGCCGACGCCACACTCGTCTGCGGTGACTATCACTGACAGAACAGAAGCATGACTCATCGGAGAACACGACGTTCCGCTATTCCCTCATCCAAGTCGCTCTAGCCCGGCACCATGCCAGGCGTGCACGTCTATGCTGTGGAGTCAATGGTAGTCTTCTGAGCGGACGCCGGGAGTGCAGGCCTCCTTCAACCAATCGACGGGAAATTGTTCTGGTCGATATTGGAGAAGCCAGGGTGTCTTGCACATGCTGAAGAATGGCGGTTGACGTGGCGTGCGGGGCTGCCACCGCTTGGCGGCGGATGCGCCGATCCTCGCGTGCTGACGTCACTCGGGCTGCGCCTGGACCCCTCCCCTCGCACGTGCCACATGTCCCTGCGCCAACCATCTTCGCCACAGGCGCTGCACCGTGGACACATCCCTATGGGTATCGGCTGCGATTTGACGAAGCGACCAACCTGCCCTTCTCAGCCCGATCACCATACCCCTCGTAAAGTCGTCTGTCTGCTGGAAATGCCTCCGTTGACGGCGGCCTGGCATTCTTAGCTATAAACGTGTCCTGTGGCACACGACAACACGTTCTACAATGACTGTCGGCTGAGAAATCACGGTACGAATTGGGCCATTCGCCAACGCCGTGTCCCATTTATCGTTCGCTACGTGCGCAGCACAGCGGCGCATTTCACATCATGAGCATACCTCAGTGACGTCAGTCTACCCTGCAATTGGCATAAAGTTCTGACCACTCCTTCTTGGTGTTGCATTTGCTCTGTCAGTCAGTGTATTTTAAATCCTAGGTGTGAATTTGGAAACATTTTTAACGTTACACCCCTAACGTGTTAAATGAGGTTAGCTTCGTAAACAAAATTATTCATCCCTCCATAATCGTTTGACGTGCAATGTTGTAATTTTACAAGGAGCATCTTCTTTTATATCCTAGATGTACCCCCTCGTGTGCGCTTCTACAAATGTATAGGGATAACCTCGGTTACCCTCATCAATTGAAGATCCTCAGCGTGGTGAGGGGAACTAGTTGCTTTTTTCTTGCGATGCCGAATGGAGCCCTATTGGGTAACCATTCGGTATACAAGGAGGAGGAAGCTAAAACACCACCCAACCCTCAGGTTTAACGCGAGCCGTGCATTTCATTATCTGTGTACGACTGATCTTGAGATCATGAACATAGGTGATAGCCCTACCTTCATCAATAATAGGAGTGAGGGGATCATAGACCTTACCCTGAGTTCCATCGGAATCATACAGGAATTTTTTAAAGACTGGAAAGTTTCGTTGGAGCCTTCCTTGCCAGATCATAGGCACATTGTGTTTCATATATAGGGCTCTTTCGATATCCCATCTTACAGAAACCCTAGACGAACCAATTGGACGTCTTTTAAGGAGGACAAGATGAGGGGACTGGAAGGAGGACCCTCAAATATAAATAAGGACAAAGAGGATCTGGTGCTCAGTGTGAGCTTTCTCGCACAGACACTAGTTACCTCTTATGAATTAAACTGCCCAATCGTTAAGTCAAAAAGAGTAACAGGAAGCTCCAAGTGGAACAGATATCTTGAACACCTGAGGAGGAACACACGAAGGCTCTGGAAGTAATACTGGGAATTTCAGGATCAAGAAAGTCTAGATTCGTGTAAAGAATCACAAAGAAAGTACAAGTCAGAAGGCAAAAAGGCTTCTAAGAAATCTTGGAGACAGTTTTGTGACTACATCGAGAGTCAACGTGAAGCGGTAAGGCTTCATAGAATTCTCACCTTGGATGGAAGGATAAGGCTGGACTCACTGGAGTCACCTTCGGGTGGATATATATTGCTTATTGCTTGTTGCCCACTTTCCAGGTTCAGTAGTCACAAATAATGAAGTAGAATCGAGCGGATCCTTCAGACCCGATAGAAGTGGCTGGAAGGAAGCCGCAGAGATAGTTACCCAATAAGGGTGAAGGGGTCATTAGAATCGTTTGCCCCGTATAAAAGCCCAGGAATGGATGGAATCTTCCCAGCACTTCTCCAGGAAGCGGGCACGGTCCTTATACCATACCTGGTCAGAAGTTTTAGAGCCTGGCTCACTATGGGGTACGTGTACTCCTTGTGGCGTCAGGTGAAGGTGGTGTATATACCTAAATCCAGAAAGTCTTCATATACTAGACCTAAGGATTATAGACCCATTAGTCTAACGTCTTTTATTCTTAATACTTTGGAAAGACTGGTGGATAGACATATCAGGGAGAAAGTATTAAGAGACTGTCCCCTGCATCCTCATCAACATGCATACCAACCAGGGAATTCGGTTGAGACGGCACTACAGCAGCTAATTTCTAGGCTGGAGAGCGCCTTGGATCAGCAAAAACTTGCTATGGTGGTATTCCTAGATATAGAAGGGGACTTTAACTACACATCTTTGGGCTCCATAGAACTTAGTCTAAAAAGAAGAGGAGTGAGCAGGATGCTCATAATATGGATTATGGCCTCATTGCAGGACCGTCAAGTTCTGTTTACCCTCGACGCAGTAATGCTGAGAGATAATATAGACACGGGGTGTCCACAGGGAGGAGTATTATCACCAACATTATGGTGTCTGGTAGTGGACGAACTACTTACCAAGTTAAATGTTGGAGGAACTTACGCCCAAGGCTCTGCAGATGACATTAGCCTGATGGCGGTGAGAAATTTTCCCAGTACGGTTTCAGAGCTCGTACAGAGCTCCCTACGTAGGGTGGAAAGATGGTGCCACGACACGGACTTGTCGGTGAATCCAGACAAGACGGAGCTAGTGGTATTTACCAGGAGGAGGAGGCTAGATGGACTGTCAGAGCCTTTCCTATTAGAGAAAAAATTAGTTAAGATAACCTCAGTTAAGTACCTTGGGGTAATCCTCGAGGCAAGACCGAGTTGGAAGAAACATATAGACTGTAAGGTGGATAAGGCTGTCACAGGGCCGTCGGAATAACTTGATGCCTAGGACCTAAGGTGGTCCAGTGGCTCTATATCTCTATTTTACGGCCCACGATCACCTTTGCATCTTTAGTCTGGTGGCCAGGTTCGGAGAGTAAAACTGTGACCACCAAGTTAAACAGTGTCCAAAGACTTGCGTGTCTAGGAATAATAGGGGCACTGGATATCACACCATTATGTGCAATGGAGGAAATCCTAGATCTTACACCCTTACATTTATATGTTAAGGAAATAGCAGGAATGAGTGCCTACCACCTCTGGGGGAGGATGGTCCTTCAAGAATCCGGATAGAGGTCATGCTTCTGTTCTTACAAGGCTTCACCAGACCTACTCTATGACAATGATGATCGGGGACCTTATGAGGCCTAGTTTTAATCTGAATTATAAGTTCACAGTAGTTATACCCACAAGGGAGGAGTGAGCCGCGGATGCTGGGGCCTGTCTTAGGTCTGGGGGCTGTACATGGTACACAGATGGCTCGCGGACAGAGACGGGCACAGGCACCGGGGTCTGGGGACCTAAGACAAGGCTCTCCCTTCCTCTGGGTAAATATGCTACTGTTTTCCAGGCCAGAGTGTATGAAATACTGGCCTGTGCTGTATATATAAGGAACATGCCTGGACATAGGAGATGCATCACCATTTTCAGTGATGGCCAGGCAGCATTAAAAGCACTATGCGCAGTTAGAACAACACAAAAATGGTATGGGAATGCCGAAGGATGTTAGATCAGCTGTGTGAACTTAGCTCAGTTACCATATTATGGGTCCCTTGGCACACAGGTATCAGTGGAAATGAAGAAGCTGACAAAATAGCGAAACAGGGCTCAAAAGGTCCTTTCATAGGACCAGAGCCCTTCCTAGGAGTGTCTCTCCGATGCTTGAAACGGGTAATACCCCAGTGTACAAACCAGTCTCACTTAGACATTTGGAAGAGGCTAACCACAGCAAGGCAGGCACGTGAACTTATCAAAGGACCTAGCGAAAGTTACAAAAAGGTCCTGATAAATTTGAATAGGACCAGAATGCGAATGGTAGTTGGACAGTATACAGGACACAATACCTTACAGAGACACCCACACATCATGAACATCGGTCAGGATCCGATGTGTAGAAGATGCGGTAGGGAGAAAGAGACCTCCACGCATGTGTTGAGTCAGTGCGAGGCTCTAGCAAGCACTAGACATCGATATCTTGGCTCACATTTTGTGAGCCTGAAAGACATCAGGAATGCCAACATCTGGACGCCGGTACCCTTTATAGGAGCACTAGGGCTGGACTAGGCAAACCCGTTTATGAGACACAAAGGGTCTCCACAGACCTACATGTGGAGCCCTGCGAAGGCAGGGCTCACCCATTCTTTATCTATCTATCTATCTATCCTAGGTGTAAAATATCGTACACTTAAAAATATTATTTCTCGAAGTGTTTCAGATGGTGGTTGACACTCAGACTCAAAAAATCCATTCTTCTGAAACCGTTTCAGGCACGATCTTATCTTTCTTGAGTGGTGGTCTGCTATACCCTAGATGCTAATAAATATTTTAAAACATTCACACCTGTTCGGTGAAATACGTGTGTAAGGGGCATTGGCCTACGTCTGTTTGGAGCTCCGGCTGCATTCCGACCAGGTTGTCCAGATTAAAATCATGTCTGTGTATTTGTCGCTGCTGAACACACTATACATTGCCGATATGCTGACAGCAAATACAGTGCGGCTGTACCATACACCAGCCTAGAAATATGCGGTGGAAAACGATGTTTACTATTGCAAGGGCTGCATTAGACCTGTATCGCTGCGTAACATGCTGCGAGCGAGAGGCTGGTTCTTACCTCTTCATATTCTGACGTAACCTACCCGCTGGCAGTAGTGCGCCTGTGAAAATCAGTTGGTAGACATCCCACTCATCATTTGTGCATGCGGGACATTTGTAAGTAGAAAGTACGGCGTTCTTGAGCCACCTGGTATCTGGAGCACCCGGCATTTAAAGATTTTTCAAGAAAACACACAAACATGAGCATCAACGCTGCAGAAATCCATGAAGAGCCTTTTGGTTCGAACATATTTGGCGTTCCTGAAGGCAAGCTTCAGCAAGCTGCCGGTAGCCATCAAGGAGTTGAGAAGCGTACTGTGCTCCTTCTGGAATCAACTCGGGTTTTGGAAGAAGTTTCAAGCAAACATTTTGGAGGTAGCCTTTGTCAGGGAAATATGGTTTCTGTAACAAATCCAGGATGAAAAGAGGTAGTATAAGCAGTCAACGTGCTACGAGGTGAGGTAGCTGAAGCAACAGACCTAAAACATCACTAACTGGCTATATTGAAATTTTGTCCTATAACATTATATAATGAGAGAACTTACTCGCAATACAGAAACATTCTTCATGACTACGGAACACGATTGTTGCCCGAACATATTGAAATTGTTTTAGCTGTATTGTAAATGCTTTATATGGCCATTGAGTGTTCACTATATTAGATTATAAGTCATATTTTCATGCATATTTGGATGCCTAGGTTACACAATTGTACCCATTTACGTTCCTATTCCGGTTATTTTAGTACCTATATTCCTGCCTGTTTTAGCTGTTTTTATTGCCTATAAATCCTCACCCAGTTGATGTGAATGTTCTCAAAGGTTCGAGGATAAAAAGTTCCTCTGTATTTAGAAACTCAATTGAATTTTAAAGTGGTTTCTGGTATTCCGAATAAAACTTACCACTCATTACATAATTAAATAATTACATGAATGGTTAATTATTTCCTGATGGTAAGACATAAAGCTGAAAGTAAAGGATAGAGCAAGTTTAGTTACCACGTTTGTGAACTCTACTTCAGGCGAAGGGATGTATTCAACCATTGTATCTAAAATGATTGACAGTGTGGTGTGTTGTGTGTAACGAAGGGGTCCGAAGCAATCACGAACACCTAGACTCCAAACCAGATGAATAAACCAGGTGCTGGTAAAATTAAAGGCCTGGCCTGGAATCGATTTCGGGACGCTCTGAATCTCCACAGTGCCAAGAAGACGATAAAGATAGGATCAAAAATGTAATATCATTGGACGTATATCACCTTACTGCGATATATATGAGAACATAGTTCTCTTTATTATTTGGAGAAAAATCTGAAAATTGTCACTGCATGATGAACACTCTGGTTCGTATTTCTGTTCAAATACTTAAACATCGATGAGACGACAGTGACACTGTTCCATACACTGGATATCTAGAATAATCAACCTTGTACAATTTTGTACATGACGAAAGGCATTGGCTTGGTGGAACACAAAACACTCCCTGTTCGATAGTTTTTGTATTATCAGTTAAGTGCCTAGGTGCAATTTCACCAAATGGTAGCAGCGAATATCCAGAAATGATTACTTGATTTTGGGAAGTAGTTACTTTATGGAATACTGGATTTCCTGCCCGTAGTTGACGGGTTG
This sequence comes from Anabrus simplex, assembly GCF_040414725.1. Taxonomy (NCBI): domain Eukaryota; kingdom Metazoa; phylum Arthropoda; class Insecta; order Orthoptera; family Tettigoniidae; genus Anabrus; species Anabrus simplex. The sequence continues at coordinate 504,164,397 of NC_090266.1, forward strand.
CTGTTAGTATAATTTTGGCAGTAAGATTGTATAACTCCTTAACGAACGATATTGGGTCAATTGTATTGTTATAGTATAGAAGTACGGACTTCGGACATCGTAAGCCTTCGCATTTAGATTTCTTCGAGCTCAGTGATATTAGAACAAACACCTCCCAAATGATTCCCTTTCCCCTCATTTTTCGAGTGATACCGAGCAAATTGGCCGTGCGGTTGGAGGTGCTCAACTGTGAGCTTGCATTCGGGAGATAGTGGGTACGAACCCCAATGTCGGCAGCCCTGAATAGAGTTTTCCGTGGTATCCCATTACTTCGCCAGGCAAATGAAGGGGCTGTACCTTAATTAAGGCCACGGCCACTTCCTTCCCACTTCTGGCACGTTTCTATCTCATCGTCGCCATGAGACCTATCTTTGTCGGTGTGACGTTAATCAATTTGTAAAAAAATGAAAAACCTGCATCGTCTTCCTGATCAATTATTATTGTTTATTCTTATTTATCGTATGGCATATATGAAAAATATTTATAATTCTACATCAAGATTACAAATGTATTGAAGCGCCTGCGACGTCGCTAGGAAGAACTCGTCTCTTAATTCACCAACGTAAGGTGTTTGTGGTCATTCTCGAACTAAGTGCCTAACAGTCTGCCTTACACAGCCACACTCGCAACATGGGGAAGGTCTTTTTCTCCACTTATAAGGGAGATCCCCACATTCACCGTGATTGGTCCGATTTCTATTTAATTTCGACCAGATGTTTCTACGTTGAATGAACCCTGGCACCATCTCAGTTATGAAGGGAGCTTCTGAACTCCCTGGAGGGGAAGGCAATTCCCAATCATGAGACCGTCTCTCGGCCAGATTGAATTTGTTAGCTACAAGTTCTCCGCTGTGCAGATAGGTGGATACCTTGAACGTAATCGTTTCACGTGTAGATCGGTAACGTCATCATGAATAGTTAGTTGTTTGTTGGTGTGAATCTTCCGATATTCTTTTATCATAATATTGTATCGCCGAAAATGAGGTGGAGAGATGTGGCTGAGAATATTGAGACATTGTGTGGGAGTTGACATAACTGTTCCTTCTAATCATGCGCATGGTGTTATTCAGTTGTACATCTATTAATCTTAAATAAGGGCTTTTATTCCACACCGGAGCACAATACTCACTGACAGATTAAACTGAACCTAAAGCTGAGCAACAAGGAGTAATTGCACTGGCACCCCATCTGGTACCGCATAATTTCCGCAGGATGTTGCTTCCTGTCTTCATTTTAGCACCAGTCGTTCATAGAAGTTCTTTGAATGACAGTGTTCTGTCCAGTGATACACCCCAATACCCTGGGATGTCTGTTGTGGCTAAGGAGGGTGTCATTTAAGTAAGCTTCAAATTCCCTTGTTGCTATTTTATTGTTCATGTGGAAATAAGCAACTTCGGACTTTGAAGTCACCATTTTCAGAAGTAGTCTCCCAAAACAGGGAGATCATTTTTCAGCATCTCTTCTGTTCTCTCAAAACATGGATCTTTAGCAGCAATCGCTCACTCATCAGCATATCCAAACTTTCTGGATTATGTGGAGGACAAATCTGTTATATCGTCGTTTCCTGGACACAATCTCCTATGTGATAATACGAGGGTAGATCAGAAAATAAGTTGCACTTCCCAGTTATGGCCATTTATTACACCACCTATTCAACAGTAACACGACTATAACGACATACACTGTAACGTCACTTTTCCACATAGTTTCCAAGAGACTCCGAACATTTCTGCGAACGCACAACCAACTTGTCCATGCCGGATGCATAGAAATTTCCTCCAGCAATCTGCAACCAGTCGGAGACAGCGGTCTTCACCTACTCATCGGTCTGGATACGTCGACCATCGAGCTCCGTTTTGAGCTTACCGAACAGATGAAAGTCACATGGCGCTAGGTCGGGACTGTAGGGTGGATGTTGCCAGACCTCCCACTTGAAACGCTGCAGCAGTTCTCTAGTTTGGTGGGCCTTGTGAGGTGTTGCGTTATCGTGCAGCAAAATCACACCGCCGCTCAATTTTCCCCGGCGCCTCTCTTTAATCGCTTTACGCAACCGGTGCAACGTTTGACAATACGACGCCGCGTTAATCATCGTTCCTTTCGGCATGAATTCCACGTGCAGCAAACCCGCCATGTCATAGAACACTGTCGCCATAACCTTACCGGCTGAAGGTTGAACCTGGACCTTCTTTCGTTGTGGTGATGAAGGGAGCACTCATTCCATTGATGGTCGCTTCGTTTCGGGGGTGAAGTGGTGGACCCACGTTTCATCGCCTGTGACGATTCGCGGCAGAAACCCGTTGCCGTCTGCGGCATAGCGTTGCAAAAATTCCAGGGAGGATTGGAATCGTTGTCACTTGTGCTCATCGGTGAGAAGACGTGGGACCCATCTTTGACACAGCTTACGATATCCAAGGTCCTCGTGAACAATGGGGAACACCCTGCCATACATGTTCAGCTGCGTCGCGATTTCTCCCAGTTTAATGCGCCGGTTCTGTCTAATGATCGCATTCACACTGTTGACCTTTGCACGGGTCCTGGACGTTGCGGGCCTGCCTTCACGATGGTTGTCCGGGATATCCGTCCGTCCGGCTTCGAATTGCTGACACCACTTTACGATAACTTGCAGGGAAATGGCCCGCTCCCCATACACAGCACTAATTTCACGATGAAAGTCCGTGCAATTCTTTCTTTTGGCCCATAGGAATCGGATTGTCGCACGCATCTCATATTTGGAGTGAACGTTCAGTTGACGCGCCATTGCATTTGGCCGCTAATCGCACAATACTAGACGGGACACCACAGCGACCTGCCTAACAGACGTGTGGGCAGTGTCTGTGCCTTTCTCCACGATGCCCACGTTTGCGACACACAGCGCGCTGCTGCGGCGCGTTAATGAAAATAACCTTTTGATCCACCTACGTATTTTTTGAGTTATACTGACCCACAGCATATACGTTATAAAGAGCAAGAATGCCTTGACAATATTCACACAACATTGCAATTTAGTTGAAATGTATGGCTTTTAGTGACGGGATATCCCAGCCTTCAATTTAGATGGCAGAACCTTACTGGCCAAAGTTCTAAAATAAAATATTTCACATAGGAGGATTTGTCCCGGCAGCGACGATATAAAGGCTGAACAAAAGTAGGGCAAGCAATGATCTTTGAGGAATTCCATTGTTTAATTTACTTTGCTTGCAGATTTCACAGCCAATGATGACCTGGAAATTTATATCATTCAACATGTTGCTTACAAGACGAGCCACTGTCTTGCAAGGAATAACCTGAGTTGTTCATAAATAACACCCTGCCTCCAAACAGTGTCATTGGCTGCCTTAAGGTATATGAATGCCACAGGTGTTTTCTGGTGATTCTTGAACCCTGCCTCATTGTATGTGGGTGGTGATGAAGAGTGACTTATGACCTAACAGTTTTGCAGCGTATTCAAACAATAGCAACAATCACCTTCATTATTAGCTAGGTGATTACCACGATGACAGGACATTGGAGGTTATCCCCGTAGACAATGCTCGCCGTTGTTGGACTTGCCAATAATGTCTTCACGAATAGGCCTATATCTATGATTATAGCTCATTAGGTAAAAATGTATTAGACATAAAACACATATACAAAATTATGATGTATATCTTCTACGATTGTCGATAACTTAGTGCATAGATAGGATAAATATTTCAAGAATTCTTTGTTTTCTGCTATTTGCTTTACGTCGCACCGACACGGATAGGTCTTTTGGCAACGATGGGAGAGGAAAGGCCTAGGAATGGGAAGGAAGCGGCCGTGGCCTTAATTAAGGTACAGCCCCAGCATTTGACCGGTGTGAAAATGGGAAACCACGGGAAACCATCTTCAGGGCTGTCGACAGTGGGGTTCGAGCTCACTATCTCCCGATTACTGGATACTGGCCGCACTTAAGCGACTACAGCTATCGATCTCGGTAAGAAATATTTTGGAAGGTTGTGAAGAATGAAATTAGGTTGGCCATGTTAGAGGTTTACGTAAATAGAGGAAATAAATCCGATTCTCAGCAATAGTGGAAGTATGAAGACGAGATGAACCAGTGCATCACATACCAGTAGTTATCATAAAATATAGCTCAATAAAACACATTGTTTGGACTTCTTGGGACCACGGTTAATACTTGTTAGCCTTTCTGAATTTGCAGTACAACTTCATCTTGATGGAGAGTGCAGGTCTTCGTTCTTCGGGTCACTTTGCACCTGGTCATCTACTCACTCTCTTCGTAAGCTCCTTTAACCCATGTTCCAGGTCCTGAAGTTACTTCTTTCCTGAACCAATGTCTCAGAGACACTGGCTAGATCCTCCTTCACAGCATTATTATTATTATTATTATTATTATTATTAATATTATTATTATTATTATTATTATTATTATAACCCATGTACCAGGTCCTGAACTTACTTCTTTCCTGAAGCAATGTCTCAGAGACACCGGCCAGATCCTCTTTCACAGCATTACTATTATTATTATTATTATTATTATTATTATTACTATTATTATTATTATTATTATTATTATTATTATTATTATTATTATTATTATTATTATTGGCTTCTTATTCCCAAGTAAGAAGCTCGCTTCAACTTGTTTAGCAAAAAGTTTCTTCTTTTCTTCCCAATAACACCTCGTTCGTTCATTGTGCTCCTTTCTGCGTTCCCCTGTCCATCCTGCATATTGTCTTTTAGGTTTCTCTGAAAATATGCTGTTTTCTGCAATAATCTTCTAAATTTTGTTTTAACTTGAAGGATTTCTTCGTTAATACCAATTTCTTGCAGATCTGCGTGCATTTTTATCACGGATAGTGCTAGGTTTAGAAGTTCCTTTGCCAGCCTGTTGTTATCCCAGTATGTAGGTGTCCGTAGAATGTTAATCACCTTCCTCTAATTGTATCTACGACGTTTTTATATGAGTTGATATATTTCCTGTCTTTCTGTTTCATCCAAATACCATTTCCATACTTTTGTCATATGATTTTTTGAGAATTAATCTGTCTTGTACTTGTATTTGTGTCTCTTATTTGCTGACTGTTCTAGTGCTATTATTATTATTATTATTATTATTATTATTATTATTATTATTATTATTATTATTATTATTGTCTCAAGGGATCTAAAGTCGAACACAACGACTCGTTATAACTTTAAATTTTGCAGAAAGCTGCTATGCAATCCTAATAACGAAAACTACTTCTTGTTAAAAATTAAATAGATTTCTGGTTTTGAAATCGCTTACAGTAACTGTTTATATAATTCACTTAGCCCAGTGACAGTAATGATTATAAATATGATTATATGGAAATTATATCTTTTACCCCACATCATTTCTGATCTCAGATATACATTTTGTATTGCTCAGTATGTCAATAAATGCAAGCAAAATAATTGCTAGCCTCCGGCATGGGCAAAGCTCTAAGGCTACTCTTCGATACAAAGTTCCAGGAGAAAGGAGCGGGCGCTAATTGATTGCGAACCATAGCTGCTGAAAGAGAGCGCCAGTAATTTCATAGGCTTTCAGGAAACGAAGCTAGTTTCGCAAGCGATATTTAGGAAGCCTTCATCAGCAGGAGTGCACCAATTGCCAAGCGCTCAATAGGAAATCCACAAAGTTAGTCTTGTGGGCAAATTGTTAGTTTAAAGGAGCACAACCACTATCGATATCCACAGCTGATCCCTCCCTTTCAAAAGAATAAAAGGAAAAACATTCTGTAATGCAGCAAAGGATCAGTAAGTTCATTTTAATTGCCACGTTTAAAATATAAATTATGCAATGCCTTCTCCATACAGCATTCAGTAAATGTCATAGTCAAGCGTTGAACAGTGGTTATTTAAGGAGAGAGCGTGCAGATTTTTTGGTCAAACTTACATTTTTGAAATTATTATTCTCTACGTTACATTGTTTAGACTTTAAATAGGTGAACATCTTTTTAGTTCTGTCCACTGCTTCAAAATATATGTTTACAAGTGTTCATATATGTTAGTTTTTAAAGTCAAATGCCGAGATTTCGTTGTTCATTTTACACTTGGTTTTCATCATAATTCAAAAATATTGAGGAAAATTGCAAGAGATTTTTCATAGTGGTGCAGTGCATTGAGCTCATTTCTTTACCGAGGAAGTTGACCACGCGGTTTGGGTCACAAAACTGTCAGCTTGCATTCGGGATATGGTAGGTTTGAACCCCACTGTCGGCGGCCCTGAATATTGTTTTTGGTCATTTTCCATTATCACACCAGGCAAATTCTGGGGCTTTGCCTTAATTTAAGCCTAGGTCTTTTCGTTCCGAAACGTAGCCCTCACCTGTCCCATCGTCACCATTTAACCTCCCTATGTCGCTACGACATAAATCAAATGGTAACTCTTTCCTTCGACAGAATTAAATTGAACATTTAACGATAATTGTGTCGTACGAATTTATACAAAATATATCAAAGAAAGAAATATTTTAGGAGCAAACATCTTATAGATTCTGCAATTTCCTTAAGTCACTCCTACACACTCCATCTTATGGCGACGATGGAATGGTAAGGTGCTGGAATTACGAATGATCTGACCGTGGTCTTAATTAAGGTACAGCCCCGGGATTTGCCTGCTATTTTAAAATGGTAAACCACGAAAAATTTTATTCGGGTTCCTGACAATGGTGATTGAACCCACTTTCTCTCTCTAATGGAAGCTGATAGCTACGTGACCCAAACCGCATAGCCACTTGCTCGGTTGAAGTGTTTTTGCTATTTATGGAAATTTTAAACGTATTTCAACTGAGCGTAAGTCTTGTGGTTCTTCCAGAGAAGCAAGTTGTTGAAGTAAGAGACGGAAATAGTTTTAAAAACAATACCAATTTTCTTTGTTATCTACACTTATGTAGCAAAATTCGGGTATTGTTTCACTATATATAATTGCTTTATGGGATCATGCCTTGATAAACAAGAAAAACTACTGGACAACATTATGTTTGAGATCCGCATTACTTACATAGGGGCACACAAAAATGCTCATGAATGTATGAATATTCAGTGTAACGTTGTTTGTGAGCAAAATTATTACATAAAGGTTTGAATGCTAATTTTCTACTACAAGACGTTTCCAAATGCACTCAACTCATGAGAGCGACTGTATATCTAGAATGATTCCTTAGAATACTCTAGAATTTCGCAAAAAATATCATGTGATTGTTACGGGTCTGTACACATAATGAACGTGCGGATGATTCAACGGACAGAAGACCGGTATTGTTGAGCCGTGACAATGTAATTTCTATAATATATCTAATGACGCCGTAAGAAAGGGTATTTAAATGCACAACACCTCCTTTACCCCCTGTACAGCAAATTTTCATATAGTACGTAAACTCGTATAGTCGCCCCGAATTTATATAGCTCTTTTCAGGTACACCTCTAATAAAGGTGAACCGCATGTAAAATTTTAACTTCATACCAGCCCTCCTGCCGTTCTTAAATATCTGGCAGTGCCGAGAATCAAACCCGGGCCTCCGAGTACAGAAGCTTCTAGTGCTAACCGTTACGCTACGGAAGAGGACAGAAAATTTGGATGACAAGATATTTCATATCTAATTACAATATGCACCACATGTGCGTGGAATCTATAATATTTCATGTCTATTTTGATACATAATATTATTTGTATTAAATAACTATTTAATATTTTAATTTAGTTCATAACGTAGTACGTTCAGTAGCCATTCATGTCATAAAGCCAATGACAGCAAGTAATGTTAGAAATGACGTAAGTGGAAGGAGATGGCATTGGTTAAAATGTTGCATTCCCAGAATAGCCTCTGTACTGTTCCACTGTTTAATGGATAATTCATTTGAAAAATTTGCTTGGATATTCCTTGTAACAAACGATTTTTCACTGGTCAGTCTGAAAATGGTTGGAGTAAGGTGTTCATTTAGTCATTATGTATAAAGAGCTTTTGTGAGTGCGGTCATTCTCTATCTACATAATGACTGAGCCAGCATTGTTTCGTAAATATTTCTCCTTCATTATTTGAGCGTAATTCAGACAAGTAACTTATTTCTTTCTGAACCTTGAAAGCCCTCACTAAGTAATTAATTTACGCAGATACACAGCCGATATCTCTGTACTTGTCATAAGTTCGTGAACGTATTTTCAGTCACCCTTATTAAGGCTTCTTGAGCACTGCTGTCGAATGGCACAGGGTCGCCCATCTACGAGTCACACGAGTTAGGCAACTGAATATATTGGACCGTGTCATAATATGCATCAATTTGTTTATAAGAAAACTGTGGAATAGTTTTATTCAGCGCGCCATATGGTCGCGGGGAGTGAAGGAAGGAACCCCGGATGGCCTTGCCATAGGCCATGAGAACCCCGCATTGCTCTGGAAGTTGGAATTGAGTCGCAAGTCGTGATTTCAATCATGTAGACCCCTACTATGCCACCAAACCCAAGCGCAGTAACCTGGAAGGAATGATATTTAAACGAGGGGATGTACAGAACAATTGTCACAGGTTGACAAACTTATCTCTTCCTGGGCTGGAATCATCTAAATTTCAACCAATTAATCCGCCAGTATTCTAAATTCCACAGATCGGACACCACATGTAATTAAGATCAGAATTATTGAGTACCAACAGTCAATAATATTATTTACATTTGCTGGTTTCAGAGAGGTGCGTATTTACAACAGCGGTCGTTGACATCTGGATGGCTGTTACAAAAGGAAACGGTTTGTTAGACGGGGCACTCCCTTGAGGATAGCGTGCTGTTGAGGCTATAAATTCTGCGGCAAGAAAGAAAGCGTTCTCATTCTCTCACTTGTGTCTCAGTCGGCTCATTCAGTTGATACTAACTTGATATTCCCTCATCGTGTCTCAGTCAATCGTGCACTCAATGTCTCATTGTCTTATTAAACCACTGCGGAGTGGCGTAATTCGCGAGCATTTTAGAGATATTCGTGCAACTGCTGTCAGACTAATGTACAATCGCCGTGAGTTAGCTCACAAGAGATGGTGACGATATAAAATATTATAAGTATGTTTAACGCGTACGCGAATTGTGGTAATAACGTGTGCGAGTCGTGTAGGATATAACCGCTGTCTAGGACTGGTTACAACCGGCATGGTTCCCTTTAATGAGTGCCACACAGATGAGACTAATTTCTGCGCGGAGGCTAAAGTCAATAGTGGCCCAACACTAAGGTTGTAGCCGTGGGTAACATCACGCTAAGCGGTGAAGTAGATGTACTGACGTAACGCATCAGTTCCAGACATGACCAGGATCAAGCAGACGACAACCATGAATTATCCAGCAGTCGAGCAGAGGACATTCATCCCTGTGCTGTGTGCCGTCATCATGGTCTAGGCACGCATCACATTGCGGTCATGTTATTCGTCGCTGATGGTGAAGTTGCCGCTAAGTTAAGTCCTTTTGTTATATAAGCATGTGAAGTAATTTTTGATGCACCAGTTAGGTCACCCGTAAACAAGTAAATTAATCTTTAAATGTAAGCCACAATGGCATTTGTTTTGCTCTTTTTAAGTAAAATTAAGTACTTTCAGGGCTGTATGCATGTTAGGGCCCCGAGCTAAGTGCCATATATAAATTAGATGGGAACAAGGGACAGAATTGGTTAGATATAGGTGTGTGCATTAGTTATTAGTATCATATTCCTGCATGAGTTGATTGTAGATTGAGTTGTTGGGCAGATTCTTCATAAATGCCAAATGGGCTGTACGCCATCAGCGTCGCGATATTAAACGGATTTAGACTAGAGGCAGTATAGGTCAGGATATTTCTATGCATGACGCATGAATTTTCAGCTGTGAGAAGGCGTAACGTCGAAAGTAGAGTTGGGTCTTCAAACGTGGTGGCAGGAAAATTCATGAACATAGTGGTTAACGAACCAAGGATCCTTTATATGTGAGGCGTAATTGTCGTGAGATGTTTTCAGGGCTGAAATGATAAGAGAAAGGCAATGAAAGCCACTGTGCTTTATTTAGAGCCTTGATTTATATGTATTGATAAGCCAGCCTGCTTTTAAACAAAAGAATGTGTTTGACTGTGAGCTATATTTTTCAGTGAGAATTTCGTGCCATTATGTAGCACCAAGAAGGTCGGCCAGGCCCCGACGAGATAATTGCTTCCCAGGTAGGAAGGATCCCTCGAAACATCCGTAGGCTAACGGCTGTGTGCAGAGAGTGAAGGTGTATACAAGGGAAAACGTTACTTGCGTGAAATACCAACCACAAAGGCCCATTTATTTAAATGTTTATTGCTAACCAACTGATCTCAACTGTCGTGTCGAGTTATGTTGAATTGTATTGTCTATGCGAGTCATGCAATTTTCGGAGCCTCTATCAATTTCAGTGCATATTCTGTATGTGCATTAATTTCCAGGCATGATTTATATTTACCTTGTGTTGTTTATTGTTGTGCCCAGTGTATTTATATCTGTGTTGTGATGTTGTCCTTTGTTGATTAACAGGAGACTTAGCCCGATGGCTAAAATTTGGGAAGTAAGGTTCTGTCCTTATACATTGCTCGTGCGTACAGACCCATATGATTATAATCTGCGTTGTTTTCGGTGGGTAATTTAGACGGAGTCCTGAACAAGGGTTTTATATATCTTTAGCCGAGTGTTCGGAATGTACATATGTAAATTAGACCAATTATTAATATATCGGATATTACTATCGCATTTCATGTGCGGTTTTAGATCGAGCCTTCAGGCGAAGAAATAGAGACTTAGCGAGGCAGTCAACATAATGAAATAATGTAACCCATATACATTCCATGTAAACATATTATCTATTTTCTCGGGTTCGTTACCCGTTTTCCTAATTTGTATACGTTTGTTAACAAAATAAATTCATGTGTATGTGCATGCCACTTTCTTTGACCAACATAATGGTCAGCTCTTCACTTTGTTTGATATCTTTTATTTATTTAGTATGATTTTAATTCATGTTTTTAGTTTAATAAATCTATTCTGCCCGATAATCTGCGTTCTCATTCACTAGATTTATATGTACGTAATTCCTGTCCATTTACTTTAGTATATTTTAGTGAGTAGAGATTTTATTGCTCATGTCCGGAATTACCAAGCGCTCCTATACTCAGCTAGACCGGATTTAGGACAGGATACGGTACAATATAACAGGTGGCTCACGAGGGCCGTACTTTCTACTTATATTTTCACAGGGGCACTACTGGCAGCAGGCAGGTTACGTCAGAACATGAGGATATAACAACCGGACGCTCACTCGCAGCATGATCCTCAGCGCTAACCGTCTAAAGCAACCTCTTGCATTACTAAACCTCGTATTCGACGTCATAATACCAGGCTGGTATATGGTAGAGCAGCACTGCATTTGCTGTCTACATATCGGCAATGGCTAGTGTGTTCAGCAACGAGGAATATACAGACATCATTTTAATCTATGGAGAATCTGGTCAGAATGCAGCCGAAGCACTCAGAAGGTATACATAGGTGTTTCCTAAGATACGTCTACCTTCTATACACGTATTTCGTCCACCAGAGCTGAAATTAAGAGCTTAAGGATCGTTCAAGGTACATATGAATAGGGACAGACTCATCCGCGACAATGCAGACGTTGTCCAGACTGTACTGCAATACATTGAACGCAATCCTTTACACGGTATGTTGAACTTCCCCTTACTGTGATGATAAAATAATAGTTACAATAAGAACAGTAATAATTTACAAACCGTCATTGTTAAAATGTGCACACGTTTTATGTCACCTACGAGCTGGGGATGAGTTAGGAGTATCCCCAAGGTCATTACACAGGATCCTAAAGGAAAGGAAATGGCACACATATAAGGCACACCTACATCAGCAACTCTATGGAAATGATTTTGATCGCGGAGTAACATGCCAAAGAATGGTCGCGGCAATACATCTAGATGCACATTTTATCAGGAATATCCTGTGGAGCAATGAATGTTACTTTTTGAATGATTCCATCATCAACACTCGCAATTTTCAGTACTAGGCTCCAGAACACCCCCACTGGGTTTTGGCACACAGCATATGCAACTCCAGTGGTGGGGGGAATGTTTACAGATTAATTGAAGTAATGCAGACACTCACAATCCTACTGTAGTACTGACGCTCCAGAGACCTTGCAAATAAGATAACAGAATGTCAAAATTTATTTTCAAATTAGTTTTTAATTTGCTTATGACCAGCATGTGTTTTAAAATGTATAAGGTCACGAAATGAAAGTGTGTGGTGCAGTATTCTGGAAAGCTGAAAATTGGGCCTGTTTCATAGCTCCTAGGCTCACCGATAGACAATATCTGGAAATTTTAGAGAACGAATTGTCTCTATAAAACCTTCTAGAATATATTCCACTGCAGCTAGTACTGCAATATTAGTTCCAGCATGAGCCTTGTGCTGCAGTGACACCTGCAATGTTGAGACGTCCATGCAGGCACTGCGAGACGTGTTCAGCACTGCCTGCACTACCGGGGACATTGTTATGAGCATAGTTATTTTGAAAAGTTGTGGAAGGAAACGTTCTGGTAGATCCAAGTGTGACATTTTAATTTTATGAGCTTTGAAGCTATAATAATATGTATTAGTTTTGTTTCAAGAATTTAAATTTATTTTATAAAGTAGATGTCTACACGTGTACAAATTAATAAGTTACTAAATTTTCTTCTGCATCTTTGGCGTATTTACAAATGCACCCTGTTATAGAACGTGTGTACTAAAATGACTGCTATTCGCTTCACGACATCTGAAATACAGCACGTTGTCGACCCTTCGAAAGCAAGTGATTAGGCATCCCATGCATCACTAGTGCATGCGGGACGTTTATTAGTAGAGAGGACGGCAGGCACGGACCGCCTGGTATATATTCATCATCTTCAAGGCAACCAGACCATAGAGCTCAAAATGTACGAGAACCACGTTTTGAATATAACTACTGTACGTTTCGAAATCTTTGGTGTCACTTCAAAATTTAATTGAAGCGAGAGATCTTGAATGATCCGCAGAGTAAGCAAACACATTTTAAGTTAGGAGTGTTGATTACACGCACTTATTATTCTAGGTGTACTTAATATAATTGAACAAATACTGTCATGTGCTCACTGGTTATCATTTCTTTATAAATTTCGTGTACGATATTTCGGTTAATTTCATTACATAAGTATCCAGTTAACCTAGCACTCAAAAGAATGTTCACAGATTAATTGAAGTAAACCCGACACTCACAATAATAGTTCTGGCGCTCCAGAGACATTGCAAATGTGATGACAGCATGTCAAAATTCAATTTCAAATTAGTATTTAATTTACTTACGGCCAGCATGAT